>NW_010415880.1:48626-49050 GCF_000710305.1 Buceros rhinoceros silvestris | reverse complement strand
CTGTGGTGTGAGGTCGGGGCTGCGGCAGCCTGGGCACCGCCGTCCCTCCTGCCCTGGCTCCTGGCGCAGCAATAAGAATCGTCCTTGGTCTTGCAGAGATACTGTGAAAACAAAACCAAGATGTACCGAGTCTGGACACTTACAGAGATGTGAAAAACAAAAACCCTGCTTTTATAACAGAGAAATAAAGTGAAATTTTCAAACGCGTCTGCCTGGAGTCGTTTGGGCGGTGGCTGTTTTTAAACGAACGGCTCCACCACCTCTGCGCTCACGTTTCACCCGATTTACCACGAGTGCCTTTTCTCTCCGTTTCAGATCTTCCGCTGCATCAGAGGGAGGGTGGAGGTTTCTGGTTAAAAATACCAGCCGACATCCTGCATTTTTCATTACCAGGCTGCTGTGCATCTTGCGACGGCAGGACAGA
>NW_010415880.1:46344-48366 GCF_000710305.1 Buceros rhinoceros silvestris | reverse complement strand
GGCAGCGGAGAGCAGCCCTGCCCCTTCAGCCCTGGGCGCAGGAGAGGTTAAAGCTGCTGCAGTTCACAGCTGGTTTTCAAGCTGTATTCGTGTCATCATTTACCGCACGTTTTTTATATTTAGGTTCTGCCTGCTTTCCAGTAAGGGAACCGGTCAAGATTACTCTCGGAGAGCAGGGGGTGCGTGGCCAAGTGGCCAGCACAGCTCTGTGCTCACCTGTTATCCACAGGGCCTGACCCCAGCACCTTCCTGGTCTCTGCTCCAGCTCCTTCTGCCGTGGGCTGATCCCACCGCAGGCTCCCGTCCCACCAGCTGTGCCCAAGGAGACACAGGTTTCTCTTTCCTGTGGTGTTCTTCCAGTAGTTTTGCTGCCCTCTACTCCAGCCTGCAAAGCATCATCAAGGCCTCTCCAACAAGCAGCAGAGAAAGACTGGCTCTGCCTGCTGCACTGCTGCATCAGCTCCCAGCCAGCACCCCGGGACCCTCCTGTCCAGATGGGCTAGCAGAGCCACACCACGCGTGGGGCCATCCCAGCGTGTGCCCTGAGCACAGGGGCTGCACTGGTACCTGTGGGGCACCCCACAACAAGGTGCACCTCACTGATGTTTCCCCTCCGCTGCACCTCCCTGGAGCCATCAAGAGCCTGTTACACCCCTTAAAGGTTGTGGCCAACCTTTGGAGCTCGAGAGCCCTTTGCACACTGCCGCTGGGCAGCGGAGAGACCTGGTAGCACTATCCACATCCCACCGAGGTGTGCGCCCACAGAGAACACCAACAGCCACAGAGTCAGCTGGGGAAGCTCCACCAGCACATCGCAGTGCCACGCACCCAAGTGTGGGAGAGGAAAGGGAGGAATGAAACACACAGGAGGTCACAGCTCGAGTGAAGGAATGTGCATGGATGGAGCCCGAGCAGAGGAGGGGACAGGTTCTGAGTGGGATTCCTTTCCACTGTGGAAACTCTCCAGCCTCATCTGTTGATAGCTGGTTAAATTTAGATGTCCTAGATTTGGAGGGAGGGAAGGAGGGGGAACACCAGCCAACTCACAGCTGTTTTGGGTGACACCCTGAAAAAGCCAAAAGTACCTGGTCACTTATTGTCTGCACAGAGACAGTGGAAAACCCCATGGGAAGGATCAGGATGGTGGGAAGGACAGCGGCTGCTGCACCCAGCAGAGCCCGGGTGATGGCGGAGCCCAGTTCTGTGCTGCAGGACCCCCCGACGCCCATCCCTCCTTGCGGTGCATTCGTGAACGCTGAGGCTGCAAATCCACTGGGCCTCTCCAGAGGTTTTGTCTTTGGCTTTGTGATTTTCTAACCTCAGTTTTAAGCAGACTGAGGCAGCAGTTCCTTCGTTTGCAGAAACAGCCCCTGGCCACCACGGTCCTTGCTCGAAACTTTTTGCAGGGACTTCCCTCTGCTGATGCCAGTCGGGTTTTGTTTGCTATTTCTGCCATCTCACATCTTGTCGAGCTGTTCACATGCAGCAGCTGCAAACACTCATTTTATTCCTTCGTGTTGTCAAGTTTTAAAGCAAAATATTTTTAGCAATGCACTGAAGGGCCTTGAAGCAACTACTAAAAAAAAAAGTCACATGTTGCATGTGCGTAATTGTAACCGAGCTCCTCCGTCTGCAGCGAGATTTCCAAGGCTGCCTTTAGTAACACCTTTGTCAATTGGTCCTCACAAACCTCCTGGGCACGGGGTGCTGGCAACAAGCTCAAACACTGGAGCAGCACTGGAGAGTCGGGTCTGTCTCTACCACAGCTTTAGCTGTCCCACATTCCTCCCTCCAAACAGAGTTAACGGCTTATTTCCCCTGCTGCAGGAGCCGTTCTGACAGCGCCTGCGGAGCGGAACCACAGAGGGGGTCTGCAGGGAGCACTGACCTGGGGTGACTCCAGCGCCCTGCTCCAAGAGAGGGTGATGTAAGACAGTGCCGAAAGATGGTGGTGGTCCCTCCAGTGCTGGAAGGGGATGCTGTGACAAGGCAAGAGCATCGCCCGCGGCAGCGGGGCCGAGT
>NW_010415880.1:41615-46222 GCF_000710305.1 Buceros rhinoceros silvestris | reverse complement strand
ACAAGAGCATCCCCCGCGGCAGCGGGGCCGAGTGGCTGCCCTACCACACCATCTGGGCAACGCGCTTGCTGGCGATGCACACCTTCTCTTTTATCTCATGTTCAGGGAACGGTACGAGCTCAGACACGGGCAGTGGCAGCACACAGTGTGCCCGGGTGTGATAAAGGGACACACAGAGAAGTCCTGGCTCTGCGGCGGGAACCAGAGACACGTTTGCAAAGACGGAGCTTTGTCACCTGCCGGAGGCTGAGAAAATCGAGGTGGGGATGGTGGGAGAAAGGGATTATTTTTCCTTGGAAGCAATGCGGAAGGGCAGGACACGTGAAAACTAAGAAGGGATAACTAAAATGTCACTGCAGCCTCTGGGCCCGCAGCGGCAGGGACACATACATGGGCTGATGGGGTGAAGGGAGGCAGCTCCCTCCGCACGGGACTGCTGGCGAGGGGCAGAGATCAGTGCCGGCCAAGATGGGGTCCTGGGCGACAGGGTGGGAGGAGAGGTGGTGCCACAGCAGCAGGAGCAAGCGTCGCAGATGCTCGGTGGCACTTTCCCAACCTCCACCATCTCTCACAGGGACCCTGCTCTCCCCCAAGACTCACCACACGCACACAAACACACCCCTGGCAGCATGGGGTGAGCTTCAGCGTGCGATCCCTCCTCGGTTCAACAGCAAAGGGACACCACCAGCATCTGTCCTCTGGTCACCTCGCTGCACCGCGGCACAGAGGGGCCAAAGGAATGCTGTTCTCCCCGCCTAGAAGACAGATATGGACAGAGCAGTATGGCTGAGACCACCGGTACCCCAAGAGACACCCGTACTCTGGAATGCAAGTATTATACAGGAACAGCCTTTAAAAGAGGAAAGTAAATGAATTCTTTTTGTGCCTCTCTGTGACGAAGGTACATTTTGTCCTTTTCCAGAGAAAGGCTCTGTACTTTGCTGCTTTTAGCCGTCAAGGAAGCAGAAATCCCCAGTCTGGTCTCTCCACGGGTTTGGGGAGATCCTCTCTCCCCCTCAGGCTCCCCTCTACCCACCAAGCCTGTAACATCACCATCCCCAGCACTCGGCTTGCCACTGCCTCGAGGCCATGGCATAGTCTCAGGGGAGGGAAAAGTAACCGTGTTCTTTTGATAGAAATAATTAAGAATCCACCTTTGATAAAAGCCTTGGGAGATTTCTTCTCATACTGACATGGCAGGATAAAAAAAAAAAAAAAAGGCACAACCACATCAGCACAGACAGACTGAGAAGCTCCTTCAGCATCGCTGTGGAAGGATTGCTATTAGTTCTTTGAGGATAAACCAGTATGGACAACACAACCACCGAGACGAGGGCTCCACGCCCAGTTAGTCCTTGGCTTCTTTACTGGGTCTGCCAAGACAGGGGGCTGTCTGTGTTAGCAGCTTTGTTCTTCGGTGGACATCTGTCCCCAAAAAACTGGCCAGAGGCCATGAGGTCACAGGCCACCTAACACAGATGACAGCCTCTAAAAGCTTCTGGCAACCACCAACCGAGCGCCGACACGCGCTTGCTGAGTCCTTGAGTCATCTAATAAAAATGCAGATTTTTTCAAAGTCGACTTTGCTGTGTTTTGTGCTTATTCCTGTAGGCTCGTGGTCACGATCATCCTCTCTGCGCCGCTCAGCTCCTCCAGCAGCTACTATGGAAACCAGGAGCAGCACCCGTTTCTCAAGGGCAGATAGTTCAGGGGTTTGGGTTGTTCCAGCCATGATTTTGGAAGCCTTGTAAGAAAAGGAGCGTTCAGTCAGGATCTGAGTAATTTGCAGAGGGTAAAGGAGTTAAACTGGTACCAAGCAGCACAGCAGGGACAACCCCCAACTGCTCCCATCATTCCAAAAAAGAACCTTTAAATGGCTCAGCATGCCAACATCACATTCTTACCAAGCCAATCTTCTCCATAGCAAGAGGTTTCTGAGCTATCTGGGGGAGCACAGCTGATACGGCTTCGCTCAGGAGGTGTCGCATGCCACAGCCAGGGGAGATTAATGCAAAGAATTTAAGGTCACCGGTTTGGCCAGCTGCTATTTATAAAGAGGAAGGAAAGCAGAACAGCAGTGTCACCTCTAGGCCTTTGGAAACGTTGTATAGTCAAGGAGAATGAACTGGGAGGGCACGCATCAGACCATCTTCGGCTTTTTCTCCCACCTCCAAACAAGCAAATTTCAGACTATTTTCCCCGCCGTTCCAGTGCCATTGGCCCCAGGACCGGCAGCACTCGCTCTCCTCCACTGGAGGGGAAGGGCGTTACGAACAGACACCAGCATCAGTCATAATCCAGGGCGTATGTAAAAGCTTTAGAGCCTTGCAAAGCCCCTCCACAGCAAAAAAATCAGCCCTCCTTGTGCACCAGCACAAATATCCCGCATTTCAGTGGTCTTCTTTTTAAAGGGAACCTACATACTGTCACCTCCAGGTGCAGAGCTTGAAGGACACTTTCCACAGCTAGGACAGGAGAAACAAACACTAATATTTTGACTTGAAAAAAGTAATTTCTTCAGGAACTGTTGATATAGGTATTTAGTTTATAACGCCGGACACGAAAACAAACAGTTAGCAACTATTTGCAACGCCAAAAGCAGCCACATAGCCACCAAACCAGGAAATGACACTTGTCATCATATTGTGTGGCATTAAAAAAAAAAAACATAGGAAACATCAGAATGTTTCTGCTGAAACTAGAAAAAGCAGAGGTACCCCAAATCATCGTCATAGGGCCAACAAGATAAAACCATCCCATCTGCATGTATTCAGCTAACACACAAGCTGTTTTTGCAAACGCATTTTTCACAGAGCAACAAAACCCCGTTTCACGGTGTAGAGGTTTCATGGAGGTCAGATGAATCAAACAGAACAAGCGTCTGTCCAGGATGCCTTCCGGGGGTTCTTTACAACACTGCTCAGTATTTTCAAGTATAAACACTCGAGAATTTCACAAGCGATACGGGCTCCAGGGAAACAGTACAATCTCACACGTTAGAAAACACACACGAGGTTGACAGTAGAATCCAGCAGCCAAAACCACAGGCTGCCAAATAACTAACGCCTCTGGATGGAGGTCACACTCTCATTCAAGGGCCAGGAGCTTTCCCTATAACCTGAGTTCCATTTTCTGAGTTCTGTAAAATTTACAGGAAGGTAAAAATAGGAGAGCTTTAACTTCCCACCTCTTTGCTGAACGTTACTGCCATGGGAACGTGTTCTGCACGCTGCCAGTTTCTTTTCAGATAATTTCCTATTTCTCCACTAAGCCGCTGGCTCACACATGACTCAGTTTTAGCACTTCAGCGAGATAAGCATGTGCCCCATCTTATACTTAAAATTAGCAGGGCAAACTTCAGTCCCTGTGTAAGAGCCCAGGATAATCAGTCATTCTCCTCAATGAAGAACGTGCTGGTTTCTGTCAGGAACCAACCTGAGCTACTCCCTTGTCTAGGCAAGGGTTGAGCAACAGAAAGCTAAGCCCAGTACAGGACTGGTAACCACAGCGTACATCTGTTTCTTCTAGATGCAGGGAGGTAAACCCTTCCAACACAAATAACACCAAGGCAGATAAAATAGTTTAATATAGAGTGAGAACAAGTGTTGCATAAAAATAAGCAAATTCTTTTCCTTACAAAAAAACCCGAAAAACAATCCAACAGTCTGAGAACTCATATTTTAAAGAAAAACTGTTTAGATATTGATGGTGCAGGTGACCCATGTATGCAGGAGCTACAGCACAGTCCTACAGGCGAGTTCAGGATGTTCCTAGCTTCTCCATGCACTAAATCCAGAGGAAGATCTGTGGAGCAAGACAAGACAACCAAGACAGCAATCAGTGCTTGAGTCTCCCTCAGGCGGTGTTAATTCAGCAGATCTCTCAAACAGATTTCCAGTCTGGCTGGTATCAGAAGCCTTTTATGAGAATGCATCGGTGCTTCCAGCATCTTTTACCTGAGACTGTGTCACAAGCAGTAACTAGATATAGTTGTGCTGACTCTAGACCCTACCCCCTGGACAGATCTCTGCTTGGCCAGGACACTTGCTAACAGCAAGAGCGAAGACTCTGTTAACCTCAGCTCTTAGTCCTGTTCTTTAACTGTAAATCATCTTCTCAATTCAGCCAGAAAAGTACCCATTTATTTCACTCCTTGTTTCAACTTGATAAATGCACTAGATACTCGATCACACACACAGCTTGAGCACACGCATCATGTGCCTCAGAGGTGGAGAAAAAGCACAACCCAACTGAAAATCCTCGTGTGAAAGGTGAGCCTCACTGGAAGCACATATTCAGCACCTGGACCTGGAGCCCTATGTGGTGCCACTAAAAAGGAAACCAGAACTAGCATGTCACTGTTACTGCCAGAGCTTGCACTTGTAAACCACTCCACTTCCCTGTTCTGATTCTGCTCGTATTTTTAATGAGGAGTTAGACACAAAACGGTACTTACGTGTTCGATGATCCAAAACCAAACCCTGAAAGAAATGCAAGATTAGAAAAGTAATTGTTAAAAGGTAATAGGAAAGTGTAAGAGTTGTAGTAAATGTCCCCTCCCACACACAGACTGAAACCCATTTCCTCTTGCCTTAGGCCAGGGAAAG
>NW_010415880.1:40596-41541 GCF_000710305.1 Buceros rhinoceros silvestris | reverse complement strand
GAAAGAGCAGTGGGCAAACAATGAAAGTCAAATCTCCATCTAGAAGAAAAGTGACTTGCCTGGGTTCCTAAGAAGGCTTTGCTCTCACTGCTAATCGCCCAGGACCTTTCATTAGCAGCACACTAAGTGCCTGGTTTATTCACCTCTCCACGAAAACAGAGGGCTGCTTTCTGATGCTGGAATCTGTGCTTAATGCGAGCACGTCAAGGAACACAGCCTCCCTCCCTGCTCTCAGCCCCGGACATCACTGCGGCTTCACTGAATTGCTTCAGATAACAATTTGGCTATTGGTGGCCTAGCTCAGTTTTGCAGTGGATATTCTTCTGACACTAAGTACTTGCATACAGATACCCGTGCATATGGCACTGAAAAGATTAATTTGTTATTTCTCAGCATTTTCCTTTGAGAAGAAAGAACACTCCACAAAAAGGGGTGAAAAGCAACAGTCTGATGAGGTGTGCAGAACACATTTATTGACATGCCACACAGCAAATCAGTGATGGAATTACCATCTGAAGTCTGAGAAGATGCTACACCCCACCCTGCAGCTCAGTTCTCCAGGACATGGTACCTTCCCTCTACCAGGACCGAGCAGATTTTTAACAGGGAGCTGAGGAGTCACACCCAAGTTCCAGGGAAAACAGGAGATACGGAGCCTGATGCTTCATTGTATTTCAGCTTCTCTTACCTCCTCCACCTGTCCCAAAAGCTGAGAATCCACTGCTTTGTGTGCCGAAACCAGTACCCTGTTGTGACAGTGATCCAAATGTCGGGGTGTTTTGATTTGCTAGCGTGCCAAACGACGCTGTGTTGTTACCGGTACCACCAAACCTGCAGTTTAGAGAGAAAATTTGTGTTGGCAAGAGCAAGTTCTCGCTCACATTGGAAGTTTGTCCCTGTACCCGCCATGGTAACAGTGTGCTCCTTAAGTGAGGGCACATCGGA
>NW_010415880.1:37034-40520 GCF_000710305.1 Buceros rhinoceros silvestris | reverse complement strand
GAAGAGCAAGACCACCTGATTATGAGTAATTACACTTCATTCTGGAAATGAATTTTCTGGTTTGGGAAAGACTATTGTACATGGAAACATCTGTTCAGCTGCTATACCTAATGTACACCAGGCAGAAAGGCAAATACGGCCATGCTCAGGCAGGGCACGTTTACCAGTGCCTGGAAATACCAACTCCAGCCATCAGATGGAATATATTAATTCACTCCATGGGTAGTTTTCACCCTTTAAGCTCAAAAGTACAGGGCAGCAAACACAGAATTGGTAGGAGCTACTTACGGCCAGAGCACAACGCAGAGCCCAGATACAGAACCCAGACTCACAACTTCTAGAAGGTACCACGTAACCCATCTGCAGATTTCTCAATTCCTTTCTCTTCACAGCCCATTTCAAACCCTACATGGTTCAAGTGCTTTCCTTCTCCCCACCACCTTTGGATTACCTCCCTAATTGCCTTTGGGGGCTGAAATAAGAAACACTTTTACATATGGAAATTGGTCTCCTGTCTCCACCCACTCCGTCCAGCCAGGCATTGCAGAGCTATCAGCATGACACACTGAAGAAACCACCACACGCACTATGGTCCTCCGCCTCCCCGCACACCTCTCCCCATTCTGAATATAAGAGGCGCACTCAAAAACGAGCTTCAAGTTTCTGCAACTTAAACTGAGTAAAAGATTTTCAGCTGACAAGCTCTGCAAGTGCGCAGTGCTGCTGGTACTAACCCAGCACCAGCCCTCTCCTGAGCAGACAGTTGCTCAAGTCAAAGCGCGTGCTGGCTTTGCAAGGCTGCGCCTCACACGAGCTCCTGTCATTTCTGACTTACAATACGAACCGACAGCACGTTAACCCACCTCTCCATCCATCCAGATCTAGTAGACTTTAAAAAATCCAACAACCCAAACCCACATCAAAGCATATCTCTCCAAATAAAAGACAACCCTTGTAGCAGTGTGACAAGCAACTCATCTGGTAAAGGACATCACCTCTCCTATCCCAGACACGTCAGCTGTGCACACCGCTTCACATACAGCACGAGGTACAGCAGGCAGTGCAGAGACAACACCTCCAGCCCCGCTGGCCATCCCCAGTACCTCCAGTCTGGCTCTTGACCCAGGTACCTTGCAGGTAACTTCAGCTCAGAGCCACAAACATGGTTTTCTCAGGAAGGACAGAACAGATTTTGCAGTTCTTTTTAAAAAGAAGCAAGATGGGGTGATGGGCTTTAGAACAAGGGGTTTTTGTGGCGCTCCATCTCCTCAGGCCTGTGCCACTGAACACACAAATCGTGTCGACCCGGGGAAAGGAAGTGGAGGTAAAAATAGCGACAAGGAAACTTGTGATTCAAACTGCTGCTTTCAGTTGTGACTAGAAGAACTTCTCTGTTGAAAAAGTTTAAGCAGAAAAATGGCTTCAGCTATGGACAGATTATTCTTTGAACATCTAAGACATCAGATACAGGCATTGCCTGGTACCAATTTCATCAAGCCTGCCTTGCCCAGATTTTCAGGTCTTTTGTAAAGCTCCCATGTAAAACAGAATTGAGAGGCACTAGAGGTTAGTTTATGAGAGCAAAACATTATTTGCTCACAAACAGTCGGGATATCAGACTTTGAAGAAGTACAGTGGTTTCTGGTTTTGATACTTAAGTCGTTTACCACGTGATGCAGATTTTTCACAGTTGAAGCAGCAGTGTATTTAGTTAGCAGGGTGTTCTCAGGAACTCAGAGCTAACACCGCACAACGTACTGGCAAGCAACTTCTCTGAATGTGGGCTTTCTGAAGTTTCACTTCAAGAGAAAGGCAGAAGTCCTGCGCAAGCACGACACTATAGTGCAGGATTAAACTATTGCTCCAAACTCTGTGGTGAGAGCTGGAGTTTTGTACCCTGGGAATTTTGCACACCCTTTGAAGTTTTTAAAATCAAACCCAAATTCCTCAGGCAACTCAAAATACCAGACCGAGGTGCACCTTTCTAATAGAGAAATTCTCAAAACTTCCCACAATTGAGCCATGGAATTTTCTTTCTTGAAATCTTGAGCCTGCAGACTGCTAACACAAGACCTCTGTTACCATCACCGCACCATTTGTTCTGAATCCCATTTTATCTTTAAGCTTCCAATGTTGTCACTGAGCGCATCCAGTCTCAGCACAAAATCCTGCAGCACAATGGCTGAAAGTGGGAGCTGAATGAAGTATCAGTTGAGTTGAAGCGCATCTTTCTTTGTGAGGACTTAATTAAGCTGCCTCTATTTTTACCCTTTTCAAAGGGACACTCCAATTTGCTGCATCAGAGTTCAGGACATTGTGGAATCACCTAGCTGAGGCCTCCCGCAGCTCCGGGGTGCCCTGGCAGATGGGTATCTGCCTGACCTCAGGGGGAATGAACATCTTCTGGATGTTCCAATGTGCCTTATGTAAAGGCAGTTCCTCCTGAAACTAAAGACAAATGCTTGTGAAATATGCAAACACGAAGATTCCTCTTTTCACTGGAAGTTTTTCTTTTTTTTTAGCTGGGTCTATTCAGCCTGCAAATATTTGTAGGGCATGAAGGAGAGTTGCTTGCTGACAGTGCAATGTTGAAGAAACGCATTTGCCGCCTATTGCGGGAGCTGCTTTGCAAGGGCTGAAATTCTGTATTTGCTGAACGAAACAAGGAATACCGTGCTGTCTGTGCTGGTGCCAAGCACAGGCTTAAGGGGTAAAGCAATAGGTAAAAACAACCTGTGTGGGACAAACCAATCGCTCTGGGAGCGCAGGCTGTGCCAAGCGCTTCGTCCCACCCGGCAAAGGTGAGAGAACAGGCTGATCCTCAGTGTCTCCGGCCCAAACCTCACAAGTGGGTAAGGTGGCCAGAGAGAGTCACAGATAATGGTGTTTATTATTCTCTTTGCTAGGCATAGCTTTTAGGCCTAGATTTGAACACACAGAAAATAATCCTGCACTTCCTTAGACGCTGGCTAGATGACTCACAATTCCCCCCACCCCCAATCTCTAAAGCTGAAGAGTCAACATAGTAGTTTCAGCATTAAAATGAGATCATACACATTATTTCCTTTGGGGTTAATGTCTTAGTTTTATGCCTTTCAAAAAAAGAATTTTTACAAAAAACCCCAACAAACAAGCCAAGGACACTCAGAGCTTACCAACCAATCACAGAGTATATTCTTTTCGTTAATGCAGTGGTGACTAAGCACAATAGTCTTTGTCATGCAAGAACATTGTTTTCCCAAACCCCGGACTCTGGTTGGCTTACCCAAATCCTCCAGTGCTGGCTGCTGCTGTACCCTCGCCGAACACTTTGCCTCCCGTTGAGCCCAGAGGGCTTGAAAAGGTTGGGGCTGAACCGAATGCTGGCACCCCTCCGAACCCAGGGGATCCCCCGAAAGTGGGAGGGCTGCCAAACACTGGAGCAGCACCGAAGCCACCTGAGCAAAACAGAGGCAAAAAAAAAAAAAAAAGGGAAAAAAAAAACCA
>NW_010415880.1:29251-36995 GCF_000710305.1 Buceros rhinoceros silvestris | reverse complement strand
AAAGCCACCTGAGCAAAAAAGAGGCAAAAAAAAAAAAAAAAAGGGACAAGAACATCACGTAAACAATAATGCAGAAAGAGAAAACAAAAACTAGATATCCAAGCAATTTCCACAATGGGGCTGTTCATCTTAGGTGTGGACACAGCATTATTTATTAAACTAACTGCCACAAAGCTTCCACACTGCAGGATGTTTTGTTAGAAGAGACATGGACAAGAGAAGGGCCTGAACGCATGCATGCAAAAACCTGCAGCCGAATTAAGCGACTATCCAGAAGAAAATCACCTTATGGGAGTCTCGACCGTTTGAGCACGAGACCAGCTCAAAGCCCAGGGCTGTAGGAGAAGGTGGTAATATATTGTCCATGTGCACGGAGAAGGAATCTCTGCTTGCTTTATACGAAGTGTTTGAACTGGAACAACTCCCCAGCGCAATGGGCGAGTCTCCCCTGTCTCTTCACATCTCAGAGTAAACAGCAAGCTTGGTTTTCAGGTGTTCCAGTGATGCAGAGTGATTCAGGAGGCAGGGTATTATCTAACCCTGGTTTAAGCGGTGGAAATTAAGATGCAATGATTAAATACCAGGTCAGTGGAACTGCACCATTCCTGCAGGTAATCAAGAACTGAACCCTGCTCTTGGCAGTTTCTGTTTGGAGTTTAGCTGCCTCTGCAGCAACAAAAGGACTTCTACCCAGATTATGTTATTCTACGGTCATCTGCTGAAATTATTGGCCTGTTCCTAACTGACACTGCGGAACGTGAAGGACACCTGCTCTTCTGTTTGACCAGGGATGAGAATGGGCTACCACCACACATTTTAATACCCTGGGTGAAATTCCAGTCCCTGTCAAGGTAATGGATACTGTTTGGCTGTAAACACAAAAGGTCTGGAAAAAAGAAATAAATGCTAGGCCTGAATTATTTAAAGACAGCTCAGGCATCTTGTTACCTCTGTCTCTAGGAAGTTACGGTATTTCTCACTGGGGCCGAAGCTTTGCTCAGCATACACTCTCTTTTGTAAGCAGCAAAACCAGGACAAAGGGGGATTCAAATCAAGCCAACTCAACGCTTCTACTGCAGTTGGGAGAGGAAGACACACCCTTCATTTCACTATTTAGCAAATACGACCAGAGAAGGGAAAGATCTGAGGGGCTCTGTGTGAGTGGATGTGCCCTCTGCAGAAACCTCTTGAAAATCCTATCACAAGAAGAATTTTGAAACCAAGATAACCAAAAGCAAGGGAAGAGTCATCACCCGGAGAATGACAGAACTTCCTCCTGCAATACCTTCCTCCTCCTCTAGCAAAAATACAGATGGGAGCTATACCTGAGACAAGAAACTCAGTCTGCTACCAGGCGGAATACGATACTTGAGAGACACCTTGGAAGTGGCTGCTAGGTCTGACAGCAGCAGCATCATGCTCTCAGCCACTTCAATAACACGAGAGCACAGCTCCTGTCACAGTAGACAGTGCTTCCTCTCAAAGCATGGCTTCTCTAAACGGAGTTCTCAAGCACCATTGTTTTGAGACAACTTCAAGGATGACCAAGCCTTCCCTGCTTCCCCCAGTGATGAAGCTTTAATAGGCACACTTGGACCAGAGCAACCATCTTCATCAGTGCTCCTTGTAAGAAAGGTCTGAGGGTAGAGGAGAAATGCTTTGCTCTGCCTGAAGCCCTTTGGGCTTCCATTTGTGCCTGGTACTTAACAAACGAACATTTTGCCATTCAGTTCTAATGAATACTTCACAGTCACCACTACTTTTGTGGCTCTTTCTTTGGGCAGATGGGAGTAAAAAGTAACGAGGTTTTGTGAAACTTCAAGTATTTGATTCAATTAATTCAACTGACAGAGAGAACAACAGCTCAACCACAGTCTGATGTCAGGTCATCAAACTTTAGATTTCAAGAGAGAAATGCTTGAAGTACATCTGAAATGAATTTTATAAGGAAGCTTTCCCACTGTGCATTCACTCGCATGAAGAAATGGGGACAAAAAGGGTTAACAAAACCCAAAGTGAAGTTGGGAAGACAGTATTCCAAAGAAGCATCTAAAATAGGAAAAATGTATTCAGTTCCACACTCTGTACTCTTCATCGGATGGTACATAAGACCAGAACTAATTCCACAGCTCTCTGCTCTTAAGCTGCAATGGGAATTTCTGGAATGAACACCTGAAAATGTAGTTCACTGGATGCTTTTCTGCACAAGTGATTGTAAATCTCTACCTTGAATCCACCAGCTGAAGTTCCATTCGCTAAGCCGTTAGTTATTTGTTATTTATTGTTCAGAGACAATTCCTGTACCGAGTCCAGGCTGTCGAAGTCTAAATGGTAGAATACTCTAAGTATCTCACAGATAAGCGTGGGTGTTCATAGTGGGTGGATTAACAAAGTACCTGCTTTGTTTGGACTGGAGAACCCAAAGCCTTGAGATGCGACGCTCCCACCACCAGAGCTGAAAGTGCCTGTAGGCTTCTGCTCGCCAAAAGATGAGCTGCCAAATCCAAAAGTCTTTGCTCCACTGTTTCCAAATAAGCTAGAAGAATCTGGGGAGATGAAGAATACTTATGAAGCTCAAATATTCTACATTACACTTCATTAACTGGATCAGGAGAAAGGGAAACATCTGTTACTTGCCCAGGCCCCAAGCACAAAATGACCACTGCACTGAAAACAGCCCTCTGCAGCGAGAAACCATGTTCTCCCCTGTTCTACAGGGCTTTGGAATTCCACCAAGATCTATTCTGGATGTGATGGACCATTAACAACCCTTTATTGCTGCAATCTAGCAAATCACAGTGATGGATGATTTCTTTAGTTGTATTCTGTGCCGCAGTCACTAAAAGACAATCCCTCAAGTGAGAAATCACAGCAGCTAGAATCAGTCTCTTGTGACAACACAAATATCAGTCCACCACAAACTACAGATTCTCAGCTTTTTTGGCCATGGCCAGTATTTCTTTACATGATTATCTGACACAATCTTAAAGTAGGAGCCAAACTTTTCCAGCCTTACTGAGAAATAACTCCAGTTGTTGTATTTCACAAGGCTACACAGAGTTTTAGCATCTAGTAGCAGGACACAGAATAACCAAAGTTTTCCTCTGGTGAACCATCCATTTTATTTCATTGCAAACCCCAGCCCGGTAATAAAGGAGGACTAAATTAGCAAGGTTAGAGAACTGACCTCAACCGTTAGTCCCAACGGATCATTAAAAATGTAATAAAATAAATGGAACTACTCTCCCAAGACTTGAAGTGCTACTTCTAGGCACCTGCAGCCAATTCTACAGCTTTCCTTTGCTCCCCTACTTTTACATCTTAGCCACTGCTTCCCCTTCTTTGTGCTTGCTTCTTGCTGGACTCCACCCCTTCTGCTTTTCCCTTCTGCCAAACCCAAGTCACAAGCGATGAAATAAGGAAGTGGGGCAGTCTCATGAAATAAAAGCCACGCTTCAGAAATCACTGTGAGTAGCTTTTCTGACACACAAACGCGTGTAACAAGCACAGATCTGCAACAGTTGCACATGAAAGGCACACGAGCACCTTCCACACTGATTTCTACAGCAGACAATGGCACACATGCATCTCAGCTCAAATTTTAGGGTATTACCAAGACCTGCGAGCCTAGAAAACTCAAGACTAACATGGTTTTCATTTGACTGTGGCGTAAAAAAAAAAAAGATCTTTCTTTACACTAATAGACAGTGATTGATTCTTGCATTTACAGTTAATCCTTTATAGCTTCTAGAAGAAAAATTCCATTAGCCCCTTATAGCCCTGGTGCAAAGGAAGCTGCGGGTAGCTTGCATGTATTCTGAACCACTTTTCATCCCTCCTTTTGTTAGGTTGGTCGGGCAAGAGCAACATGTGGGAGGGTGGGTGCAGCACCTCACCGGCACATTGGTTTAGCTAAAACACACGTGTGGGCTGATGCCTTTTAGCGGACAACTGGAGCAACAGGACAGACAAGTGCTGAGCCCCTCCTCCCAGAGAGGGCCTTAACGCGATTCCTCTCCCCAGCTTTCATGATGCTTGTAAGAGTTTATCTGTGAGAGACCCCACCCTGCCTATCAAACCTGGATAACAACTGATAAAAGGAACGCTGTAATTCTGCTTCCTTACCAACACAGGCCACATCCCCAAAACAGCATTGAGCAGATTTATTTTTCTTTACTACATCCATGTGACTGAAAAATTTCACATCTCCTACTAGGCATGAAAAATGACTGAGACCTTATTCGCACATTATAGCAAACTTTGATAAAACGTCTTGCATGTGCTGCAGAAAGAGCCATTTTTAGGACAAAGCTGGGGAAACTGCTATCCATCACATACATGTTAATTTGGTTTCTCCTGAGGATGGGATTTTCCACAATTTGTAAAAGTGTTGGGGCAGGTAAGAAATAATTAAAGCTTTCTAACTTCCAACCAAGCCGGAAGCAGAAATTCAGTGACAGGGATTTAGAGTATTTAATTTTAAGGAAGCATTTGGCCCAGAATTCCCTGCAGAATACAGATATTCTTCACACTTCTTGCATCTGTTTGCTTGTTTCAACAGCTTCGCTACTTGTTTTCCATAAACTTAAAAGAAATTTTCCAGATTACACACCTCTGTCTTTGTCACCCCCTAGAAGCATTTCACGTTAACACAGAGTTTACTCAAAGATGTCTAACGGCAGAAAAGCAGCTGGGATCACAAAAGCAGATGGAAATTGCAGCACATTTTGTGTTCTTGTTTTGTCCACTTACTCTGGGAAGCTGCAGATCCAAATCCGCCACTGGAGGAACTGAAGGGATTCTTATTGGCTGCATCTTGACTTGGCTTTCCGCCCAAACCACTGAAGAAGCCTCCACTTCTCCCACCACTTCCAGCTCCAAACAAGCCTCCACCGGAAGAAGATGGCTGCTAGAACACAAAGAGGATCAAAAGGGGATCTAAGTGAAGTCAAAGCAGCAGACATCCCCGTGGCTGATTCTTCTTTCAGGCCTAGTCCTCTGGATGTACGACAGGGCTGATGAAGCACCACGGAATTACCTTCCAACAGTTAATGCCAGGAAATCTTTTTTTTAGCCTGTCTTAAACCTTGTCTATGGTACTGAAATAAGGACTTTGAAACCTGCCGTACACTGTGCACTTAGTGTGGAATTAAGGCAGTGACTTATCCCATCTCTCTTATCTTGCATGTGATAAAATACCTTTGGTACAGACCGGGACACCTTTTACTGAGTGTGTCAAATTGTTGTTTGTTTTGTTTTTAAATATATCAGAAGTCGTTAGGGAACGCTGAACAAGTCCACTATACATAACAGTCCCTCGTTTCCACAAAAGCGATAAATACTTGCCTGGCCAAAGACAGCGCCTCCAGTATTAGCTGCTTGCCCAAACACAGAGCCTGTGTTACTAGAACCAAAACCTGCTAAGAAAAGAAAGGAGAATAAGCCACTGGAACGATGGCTGGGGGTAAGACAATTCAGGGGGGTGACACTAGCCTAGAACAGGGAAAGGGCAGGTCTCATGCCAAAACACAGGGATACAAATGATGTTACCAGGTGTAACTGGGATGGACAAACCGTGCCAACACACAAAAAATAAATTCCATTGAAAGTTTATTTCATTGAAAGTCATTCTCCTTTTCTCTTTGGCCAACTTAAAAGCAAACAGACAATAAAAGGCCTTTTCACTTGTGGGATTGTTGCTAACAATATGAGAGAATTGGATTTCTGTTAACATTGCTACAATAATGCTGCAAGTCATGAACAAGCGCTGCAGCGTTCTGATCGCCCTTGTGTAGGGAGGATCTGAGCTTTGTTACCCACAGATTCCTGTTTCAGAGAATGAAATGTTTTGATAAAAAAACCCTTCCAAATCCATTTCCCAGTTCACTGAAATCTGCATTTTGTAATAAGACCTGCATTTCTATCATCAGGAACACTCAAACAGAGTTCACTTCCCCAGTTTAACTATCATCTGCTGCTGTAGTTAAAAAGAGCAAGAGGTTTGCCTACACTGCCATCATTTTTAATTAAATGAGCCTAATTAGTTTTTCTTCTTTGGAAATACATGTTCTCTATTATTATGATGTACTTATTGCTTTTCCCCAAGAGCTCTCTGAAGATTGTACAGACAAACTTTGGAAAAAAACCAATATACAATGTGGAGAACAAAAGGAGACAGACGAAGCCAGTCTGGCCAATGCACGTGTTCCACTGAACTGTGTGGACAGGGAGCTGATGGTCACGTTACAGTTCTCTTTAATTTTGAGATGTTTCTGGATGCGAAAGTGGATTTAGCAGATTAGTTTCTTGCTAACCCATCATTTTGAGGGCTTAACAGATTTTTTTTGCCATCCCAGATCACGACATACACCTGGCTATACATCCACTGCTGTGTGTACTCAACGCAGCCCGCTGAAGGATGCGCTGCATCGGTATTCACTGCCTTGATCATGGTCTCAGAGCTGCAGTGCCATTTCAGTGGAACAACTCACAACAACACACTAGTTTAAGATCTTTTACATCACGCTGAATCCAACCCACTTACTGTGCAACAGGCAGGACAACACATAATTCAAAATTAAGTCAAGGTAGACTTGTAAGCATAAAATGAATGCAAGATTGGATTGAAAGGGCTACGTTCAGAGGCCTGGTGATGAACAGAGAAGCAAAGCAAAAGCTTCTTTGGTCTCCAGCATTGGCCTTCCCTTGCACACACTGCAGCTCCTATTCTTACCAATTGAAAAAAAAGTGCCATAGGGGAAAAAAAGCATTAAAAAAAGGTCCTACTTTCCACAGTGATACATGGCCCGTTGAACATCACCGGTGGGACATCGCAGCCTCCTCTTACCTGAAGCTTGGCAGAAGCTGAACCCAGCAGATGACGTTGTAGTAGTAACGGCAGCAGCGCTACCAAAGACAGATCCCCCTTGACCAAAGCCGGTGTTCTGCCCAAACACTGGAGGGCTGCTCTGCCCAAACAGCCCGCCGGTGCTGGCGGATGGCTGTCCAAAGGAGAAGGAGCTGGCGCTGTTGGTGCTAGCCGGTGCTCCAAAGACACTGCCACTGCTCGAGGCTGCTGTGGAAGCTGCTGGCTGGCCAAAGGCTGGCATTGTCCCAAACCCAGACTGGCTGAAGGTAAAACCTCCTGAAGAGCTGCTGGCTGGTTGTCCAAAGGTTGGTGCTTGTCCGAAGGCTGGCTGACCAAAGCCCCCGGTAGTGGTGGTGCCGAAAGAAGTACCAAAACCTGAGCTGGCAGCCTGTGTGGAGGCAGTGGCAGAGGACAAGGTACTGGTGGTGAGTTGCCCAAATGGAGAGGGTGCTGTGGTACCTGCTGGGAGTTGTCCAAAAACTGGTGCTGTGGAAGGAGTGGCAGTTGTATCGCCAGCAGACTGGCTAAATGCTGAGCCAGAAGAGCTGGAACTCGTAGGCTGAGAGAACACCAAGGAACCTGCAGATGTGGGGGCAAACACAGAGGCACCAACAGCTGGACTCTGAACACCTGTAGTAACCTCAGAGGTAGCAGCCATTGCGCTTGTGGCTTCTGCAGGAGAGGCAACGTTTGTTGTAGAGGTGGCTGCTGGGACATTCTGATCTGGTGGGGCAGATACAGACACAGCAGGGAGCACTGGTGCCTTCAAATCACTTGTGGAGGCAGGAGTAGCAACAGCATCAGGAGGCGGCGCTGCCGATGCAGTGCTGGAGCCTGCAGAGACGGTGTCCCCAGATGTAGCCTGGGGTAAAGTGG
>NW_010415880.1:18498-29074 GCF_000710305.1 Buceros rhinoceros silvestris | reverse complement strand
TGCATCACGGGCGGTGAAGACCCAGCTGCTACAGCTTCATTTTCAGATGTTTTTTCTGACACAGACGGTAGTTTGGCATCCGCTGCACCCTTACTAGAAGTTGCGGCAGGAAGAGCAGTTTGCGATGAACTCAAGAAACTTCCAAATGAGAGAGAGGTTGAAGCAGAAGTAGAAGGGGTAGAAGTGGATGTGCTCAGACTGTTTGCTTGCTGAATACCGAATGAAAAGGTGGGTTTGCTGCCGCTAGAACCTCCAAGATTAAATACCCCAGAAGACCCCGTGTTGGTTATCTGGGTGTTGCCAAAGAGACTGCCTGTGGCACTAGTGCTGATGGATGGGGATGCTGCTCCAGCCGATGTGACTGATGTTGAAGCAGCTTCTCCAGCTTTTCCTAATGGCAGAGCAGCACCAAACGTAAACCCAGAAGGTATTGTAGATACTTTAGTTGACTGTGCTCCTGCAACACTAGAAGCTGGTGCTTTAGTGGAGATTTTGGCATTATCATCTACTTGACCAACCCGTAGTCCTGAGAAGCTCCCAAGAGTTTCCCCAGCCAGATTGCTCTGAAACAAGTGATCTCCTTGTTTAGATGGAGGGGTATCCAACTTGCCAGAGGCTGTTGAGGGAGCAGAAGATGTTGTTGCAGCAGGTTTGCTTGACTGGGTGCCATCTGCTGAGGAGCTACTTCCCGCTAACGCTCCTGAAGCACTTGCTGGCTTGAGGGACCCAAAAGCAAAGGAGCTCTCGGGGACTGCTCCAAATTTGGAACCTCCAGCAAGTGACAATGCATCGGTCTGGGTGGACTCTTTAGCAGGGGCTGTTAGCGAGAGAAACAGAAGCTACAAGTTACGGTATGCAATGCTCATTTATCATTCTTAAAATAATAACATGCTTTGGTGCTTCACACATTGCTAGACAGTGCTCTTGCCTCAAAACTATAAAGCCTCTGACCATCAGGTAACTGCCACTTCCATGTGCATTCAGGAGACAACAGTGACATCCAAAGCCTTTAGGGACAGGGTTGCAGTGACAAACACTGTTACTTTCATGTCATAGCCTCTACCTGCCATCCTTCTCTGAGTACAGGTAATTTCAGCCTTCAGCTCCTCTCTCTTTTCCAAGTTTGATAAAGCCAGATCTGGTTACTACAGACCATTTGCTGTAAACACCATTTTCACCCCTTCTTGCTTGGTTCAGCTAAACAATTCCAGACATTCACTACAGGACTCTCTGTTCAAGTCAAGGGCTCAGAAGAGAGTTTGGGTCATAAAATTACTTTCTGGCACTTGAAAAGTCTTGTGGAGAATCAACTCTTTCTTCACAAATTCAGCTATGTATTGGCCACCAAGCAGTTTCCATGCAGCATGTTTTCGGCTTTGAAAGCCTAGAGAAAAGCTATCAAGTGTAACTGGCAAAGCAGCTCCACTTGTAAGATATACATAAAAAGCGATTTGGACAAGGAAATCTGTGAGGAGATCAGATAACAAAGAGCAAAAGCTTCTTAGCATAGCTAGTATTACCCTTGTGTTTTACCCTATAAGTATATTAAGCATATTTAAGTATATTAGTATCTGACACTGAATAACGTAGCATCTGTTTCACCCCAAGGCACTGAAATTCCTCCTGTTGTTCTTCCATCACCACCTAACAGAGGCAAAGCTGCTCCTACCATTTCACTGAGCAGCGTGAAGTAACTGCCCTCACACAACGCTGTGGCTTACAAGGCTGTCTCCTACACCTCCGGCTCCTCCTTTCATCAGTGTTATTTACCTAAGCTTTTTACATTATCTGAATCTTCATGTTTTAAGCCAAGTTTATTCTCTCTGCTAACAGGGTATTAGCATCATTGCTGTGGCTGTGGTGGTCTATGGATATAAGAAGCCAAGATTCATAAGAAGAGCAGCCAATAGCATTGGAAACAAGTTTTTGACAGTTCAATCTCTTTTGCAAGACTGAAATTAGAGACAGAAAACGTCACAAATATTATAAAGCAGAGGCATCAGTCCCCTTTTTCCAGACCAGGCAAATCAGTCTGCCTATGGAAATGGAAAGACAGCCCAGATATCATCCACTCAACTTCAGAAGCAACACAAAGCCACCCCAAGCATTCCCCTCCATTTACTAAATGCTCCTTCCACTTAATGACAGCTTTCTGCGTCAGATCACCTCGGCAACTTTAAATCTAGAGATTAACGACAGAAGAGGAAATGATTACAGATGTTACCCTTTTCATAACCTAGTACCTCCTAGATGTTCTTGGCAGCAAATATTTTGCTTACTCTAAACTGAAAGGCAGATGGCCTGGATTTCTGTGCATTACAGGGCATAATCCAGCATACCTACATCAGGTTATTGCAGTGACTGCAATTTTAATAATAGAACTGCGACATAAAACATGAACCACACAAATTAGGAAGAGTAAGCGTTCTCTTAGCAGGCAAGAGATGTTGTTTGCATACTCTTCCAAACTAACCTTGTGAGGAAGAAAGGCTGGGCAGCGTTGGGGATGAAGTAGCTGACGTGACAACACCAAAAGTAAATCCAGTCCTAGGAGGAAAGAGGAGAAAGAGAAAGAATGGCGCTTATCTCAAAGTGTTGAAACTGCCAACCCCATGATTAACACAACCTGGAGACTCAGATTGCCAGTACAGACTTCTGCGAGGTCAGGCACACAGGCAGAACAGCTTCTCCAACAATTCAGCAGGCAGAGAAGCAGGCACACAGACCAGGCTCCATTTGTCTCCCTTCTGACAAAGCTTCTAGAGGGTTAGAGTCAGAGTTTGAAGCTCTTTTGGCCGCCCCTCATGCTCCCGTAGTCTTTCCTTTCTGCTGTACATTTCTTCTCCATTCAGCTCGGCGGCTGAACCCCATGCACCACATCCCGATAGCTTTTGGGAAACTAGCAAGAGCAGACGCCATGGTGGCGACAAGAGTTTATTTGAAAGAGCCAAAAGGTAAGAGACAGTTCAGGTCCAAAAGGGAGTAACTGGATGCTACCACCTGTCATAGCAAGACAGAAATAGTAATGGAAACTCTTAATTTCACAATACGAATACTCTGCCTTGCAAAAATACTGTGATCTTTCATAATGAGTACTAGGGTCCTCCAGAGACTTTCATTCCCTGAGGCTTTTTAAGCTTTCTCCAATCCTCAAAGACCAGCTGCTGATCTCAAAGTCAGTCCATGTAACCATCAGTGACAACAGCCCTGCTTTTAGCATATGGTTTACAGACAGAGGCACTGCAGTCTGGGACAAAAGCAGAGCTTGTTTGCTTTTTTGAATCTGAATTTCCATCTCTCAGAAGAAGTATTTTAGCCCTTTGAGGAGCACAGCAAGTGTTTGGGTAACATCCATTTAACAAATTTGCAGAGAAATTACTAAGACTGAAAGAAACCAGCCATTTGAAAGAATGTGTGCTCTGAAATATTTAATGTTACCCACCTCACAAAGAGAAATTCACTGGAGGGTTAGATTGGTAAACATGCAGAATTTCAAACAATCATTTCTGAGGAGTCACCCCTCTACCCCAAACATAAGATAGGATCAAAGAAATATTTTTGTCATCCCTGAAAAAACACTCCAGAAGATATTTCAGAATAACTACATGTTCGTAACATGCACTTTGCTTTGTGTTATGGTCATGTAACAGAAATCACCAGATGGCATGGGGACTCTAGTCACCTTCACAACCAGACTACTTTCCAAGCCAAAACATGGAATCTGTGCTGTTGCAGTAAAATAAGTAATTTGGCAAATTTGAATATCAGTACAAATTTCAAGTCCTAACTGGCAATTCTAGCACTTCTGACTCTCAAACCTCTGCCAGCATTTGAAGCCTGTATATGAAGGCCCAGGTGAGAAAAGCCAGTATCATTCTCTTTAGGACCCATCTTCAGAGGTGACAAGTGTTAACATGACCATGTTCAGCTTGTTCTTCTTCTCTGGGAGCAGTATTTTAGAGTGTTCAACCTCTTCTCCTGCTGCTGTGAAGCCAAAGCTCATTCTCACATGCCTCTGCGCAACTTGTTAGGTATGATTTTCCTGCTGCTGCTCTTTCTTCACTAAACAAAGGTTTAAAACTAGCTATGGTCTGCTGTTTTTTTCTCTTCCTCAGCCCCAATATACAAAATACAGCATAAATGTTCTTCTCTGACTCTATGAGAAGTGGTGCTGAAGGACAATCAGTGAACCCAGTGCATCAGACCCCGAGTGAGGGCTTCAACCACAGCCATATTGCTCTAATCTCCAGTCATCACCTGATGCTGAGAAATACCAGCACACACAGTGCATGACCTGTTCAGTACTCCACTACAGATAAACCTGAAAAAGCAGCCAGTCGTTATTTACTCTTGATTAGTTACAGACTGAAAAACCTCAAAGCAACAGGTCATTGTGTCCAATTCCCACAGACCTTCAGGCCTCGCTCAGGTAGGCTTCCACAAACAAGGAGGTCACCCCAGAACCTGCCCTCCCCACCTCACATTTGCAGATGCCACTTTTACGATATCAGGCAGCTTGTGGGTAACGCCGGCTCTAACAGCAAACACCCCTATTTAACATCAGCTACAAGGAAATCTTAACGATCATACAGACCCCATGGAAGAGAATGTGAATGTTTTGTTAAGCTGTGCGGTTGTTGCCGGCACTGGTGTCACTGCAGATGAAGTCACAGCTGTAACTGTTTTTACTGCCCCTTGTCCTGTAGGTTATAAGAACAAGCATTACAAATAAGAAAAAAGCACCTTGTCATCCAGCTGTCAAGAAAGGAATAGTTTGGACACAAGTCTGATTTTGTCAGTTAGAAAAGGAGCTTTTTTGCCATTTATACTCGGTTTGATATCGGTCCACAGAAACATTCCTGTGACAGTTACAGTGTCAAAGAACACAGGAATTATTTCAAAGATTTAAGGCAATCAAACCATATTTGAAATAATAAGGAAATGCTATCAAATTCAGGAACTGACATTTTCAATAAACCAAAATTTAAGAAGTATTTGCCAAGTCAAATATGATTCCCAGCTATTTTCACTGCTTCTTACCCCTGGCTAAGAGGCAACCTACATCCATGGATTAAAGCAGAAGAGCAGAGATGGATTTCAGACCTTTATGCAAGAGGCTTAGAACACCATGTCCAATGCAAGCATTATTATTCCACACACATTCAAAACCAATTCCTTCCTTCCCTAAGAGTTTCCTCATCCCCCATTTGCACCGAGTGATGTAAACTGAGCACTCCCTTCCTTAGAAGGTTCTAAACTGCGGGCAACAGACACAGTACGTCAACTGGTTTTGGAATTGGTCATACAGCCCAGTGCTCAACAGACCTAGTACTGAATGCACTCATTTCAAGCTAGCTCGGGAACTCCTACAGTGCTGCAGCCAATAGCACAGAGATACTCACGGCAGACATCAATGCATGGACAAACTATTTCTGTTACCTCAGGATGTAATCACTTTCCTGCACAACTGCCACCGTTTTTCATGTTTAAGAAAACACAGCGGCAAAGATGTCTGCTCTCGATTTGCTGCCTTTGGTAGGTGTGCTTTCAACATTTCTTGTTAAGGGTTCTACATTCTGAATCCACTTTGAATGGGGAACGGTATCAACGAATTCTAGATGCAGGCACAGGGACAAAACATAGGGCTGTACACAAAATCACTCTCTGCTCTTCTGTATTTTGGTTTTTCAAATTCTCTCCCTCAAGACTAGCTCAGCAGCCTCTCAATGGAGGCAAATCTTTTTTCCTCAGTGTCTTCCGGATTGTGCACTCTGACAGGTGGCAAGAGACATCCAGGGCTTATTTCCATCTCCAAAGACAACTTACCTGAGATTTTGTTGCCAGATGTCATTGGGGCAGCTGTAGATGCCACAGGACAGGGTGCACACACAGAGGAAGGTGGAGTCTGCCCCTTTAGTGAGCCTGTTAGAGGTGTCTAAAACCACAAAACCACTTCAGTTCAGCACAGCGTGTCCATTAACAAAGGTCCTTCTGACCTTGATCTGGCATTGTCAGAGTCATGCAATGACTTGGGAACAAACTGGAGGAAGGTGGTTGAAGCACTTAGAAGTGTCCTTCAATCTGGAGACCATTAAGTCCTGACACTAAAATACAGAGTCAATACCCAACTTTTTCTATGAGTCTCCTGCAGTGGCTAGAAAGCCTCCATGGGTGACAATGATTCCAGGGGACACAGATTGCTGCGTGGGTTTTTGAGACGTAGACATAAAACCTAGCAGCTTGTTGACCAGAAAGAAGTGCTTTCAGTAGAATAATAGGACAGGTAAACTATTCTCTCCCTTGATTGCCCAGCACTTTTTTGGGTGGGGTGAAATTTAGGTTTATCTACCTAATACAGCTTCCTTTGTCAGTTGTAACCCTTACTGCTGCAAGGCTGTGGCCACCAGAAAGCTGCAAGCCTCCAAAGGAGGGTAAAGCAAGACACAACAAAGATATGTCTGGCATCAGACTGTCAAGGTCACAGACAGATAAACAGTTTGTCAAGAATGCAGGGCAAGCTGTGAAAAGAGAATTTTAGATGAGCCCTTCACAAACAATTAAACCCCCAAACTGTGCTGAGCGTGCCCAGGTGCAGCATTCCACAGGGGAAGGGTCTGCATCAAGATACCTGTTTGGCTTGATTTGTAGCAACAGTTGCCAAAACCTGGTGGACTGCCTGGGCTGCAGAGTGAGGTACAGATGACCTTAAAAAGAAAAATTAAAACGTTAAATGAATGATTAGTCTACACTAGGGCTTTCAAAAAGCACAGCTTGCAGAAGTCTTGAACAACCCTCGCTATCAAAGATTCCACACACAACTCCAAACGAACAAATCTGATTACAGAATAAACCTCTTAAACGAATCAGCCACATTTAACAAAGGAAGTCTGCAAATGTGTTCAAAGCACTAGACTTAAACGATCAAATCTTCTCCACGCTCTTGTCTCTGAAGAGAGTCAGGCCTTTCTAATTCACAGTGAGTTGATGAAAAACCAGCAGGTAAGGGGATTACAATTTTATGCCTAGTGGATAACAAATTTAAGAAGCTTCCTTTATAGTGTGGAGCCCAGGCAAGTACATGCAGCTCTCGGAAATGCTGAGCAAGGAGACAAAGCTGGGGAAGGAGGGGGGAAGTGCTTCAAGTCTTTGAAGTGTAATACAAACATTAATGAAGTCATGGCAAAAATTGTGATAAAATTAAGATATATTCTACATTATAGGTTTGGGAATTTTGACCATGAAATAAACTGCACACAGCCCATAGACAATTGCTGCAGAATGGGGTGAAGCACCCTATTTACATGCTGTAGGCCATTAACATACCACATCACCACAACTGGGGGACAGCCACCCAGTTTTACCATCTCCTCAAGTCTGTGGCTCATCAGGTTCAGCAGCTTAAATGCCCAATATTAGCTTTCAGAAGCTTAAATTTGATGCTGATTGCATTCTCTTGGTGGCAAAGGCCACCTTTCCCTTGTCCTAGCAGGCTCAGGCCAGGCAATCCCTAAGCAAAGTCTCTACTATAGAAAGGGCTGAGGCTGCAAATCCCAGACTGAGTGAATCTGGGCATCGAAAGTTGTATATCTCCTGAAGCATGAGGACTCCCAGACTGCATTTATGATTTGGTTAGCTACCGGCTGACTCACAGAAGTTTCTTGTTGTGTTCCAAAGGAAGGGAACACACACGGAACAGGAATTCTGCACAGCCATTTGGTCTGAAACAGCATTGCATTAATAGCAAGTCCTCCCTTCCAGCAACAAACGTTCTCTACGTGCATGGCCCAGATTTGCCCTCTGCCCAGAGCAGACGTGAAGTGCACAAGGAAAACTTCTGATTAGCACTGGGAAGAGGCCATGTTGGGAAGGTGCAGCTGTAAATTTCAAGTTCATATAAACCCTGACTAAAGATGAAAACAACAGGTCTGTGAAAACTCATGATAGCGTGGAACCTGTTCCCCAGCAAAGGTTCAAGATCACTTGACCCACAGCTTCCCTGACAAGGCCATGGAAAATGCTGTGTTTGACTTTGGTTGTGGAAAGCAGGTTTTTTTATGCTGAAAACTATATATAGGTAACTGGACTAGGACCACCAACACACTTAGCCACAGGCGATTGAGAGACTGGTAACAACTGAAAAATCATTACTGCTTAACAACCCGAAGAGTGCTGTGGTGGCAAAAGAGAGCGCGGATGTCTGAAGTAGCAAAAATTGATGAATTAACTTTGCTGGGTGAATGCTCTTTATTTTAGTGCTGAATCTGACTGGCAGGCACGGTTCGTTTGGGTAGAATTTTTAAAGAGTACATTTTTATGAGGACAGCTATAAACTAAGACTGTAAAAAGCCTTCAAGATATCAAGCTGGCTGGTGCTCTATAAATTAGAGAGATCAATCAATACTGTCAGTCTAGAACTACTTGAAAGTAAGACAGGTCTTTAACTACAGTTCAAGTGAGAATCAAGCTCGGATATGTATTGCTTGCTCATGATGCAATAACAGAAACTGTTCCAGGAGCTGCATGTAGAGCCCACAGTTACATGGATAAAGCATTTGCAACTCTATGTGGACTTATCAGATGGGCCTAGTGAGTTTATCCTGCTTTATGTGACAAGCCCAACTTTACTCAGTTTTTTCAGTAGTGCCCTGGGCTCCTCAGCCCAGAAACAGCCACACACTTTCTTGATCTTTAAGCAGTAGTAAGAACTTCAAGCATGGACATTTTCAAGGTCATTATGACAACAGGGAAAGGGACTAGTTCTGTGGCTGGTGACAGAGCGTGGTGATAAGACAGAAATCTCTGGAATGAGCTTAGCTGGCTGTTGTCTGTAGGAGGAAAAAAGTCAGAAAGGTGAGTGTTACACCTAACTCATGAGAAATCTTAACCAGTTCAAGGTTAAGTACCAGAAGACACCACTCATATTTTACTCATGAGGAAGACAGCCTTGCAGCTCTGTGTTTGTCCAAAGCATTCAGCCCCTATTGATACCCTTTAGACAAAGTTCTGATGTCAAAAAATTTGAGACAAGTTTCCAGAAGAGGCAGGGCACAGTTCTCCTGCCCTCAGGGAGTGAATCTGGGAAGAGATAGAAGCAGCATAACTCCAGAGAAGGTTTTCTCTGTAACAGATGATGAAGTAAAAGGAACAATATCTGGACAGCTAAGGCCACAGAGTGACAGAGATGGACTTCCTCACAGAAAGGGGCAGAACAGAGGGAGTGACTGGAGAGATACCGGATCCACAATACACATTAGCAGTAAAGCCACTGGATCCCGAAAGAAGAGCATGCACTAAAATGCATTTCACAGACTGATGAAGGAGGTGCTTAAAACCAGTCTCATCGTTTGTTCAGGAAAGCTATTAGCAAATCCTTGAATGATCTGGAAAGACAACATTTCTTCTTTTCATTCCACAAACCCAAAACTCTTCTCTAAATGCATCTCTTTAGGTCTTAAACGGTCAGACTACGTAAAATACCGCTACTGCCCCCCACTGGCAGATGTGCTCTACTGCAAGTGCTGCCGAAGGCCACCAGGCCCCCCCTTACCCTATCACCGCGGAGACAGCCGGAGTCAGCGCGCCAGTCTTGAGTTCTCGCACGTTCACCACCTGAGGAACGTTCTTCAGAGTTGATTCGGTCAAGGACGTGCTTACAGCTTTAAAGGGAAAAAAAAAAAGACAGGTAAAAATAATCTCCACATCAACCGTTGAGTAACTCCAGAAGAAATCCATCCAAGTTTCTAGGAGGTATGTGGTGTATCCGGCCCAAAACGTTTGGTAGCTCAGCCTTCAAGGACACCAAAGAAGTGGACAGCTTTTTTATATAGTTATAAACTTTTCATTGTTAGCTGACCAAATCTAATTATTCTCATGAGCTTTCCCTTACCTATATTACAACATCTAGGGTTAACAGAAGTGACCCGTGCAGTTACACGGGTAACCTCTGCCAGAATTCATGTCTCTAGTCCACTTTCTGCATTTCTGCTCTACTTGGGCAAGAAAATCAAACTGATTCAATTCCTGTACCCTTAACCGAATTTGGTTTCTTTTCTGCACCAACGATGCAGTACTGGGGAAGCACTGAGAAGTGTCCAAAACCAAACAAGAAAAGTTGAATTTGGGGAACCCTTCTCCTGTCAACTCAAAACGCTACAAGCAGATCCAGGGATTAACTCAACAGTTCACTCTTAACTTTTCAACATCTCTAATTGCATAGCTAGTAATGAAGTTATTAACACAGGCCAGTGACATCCTTTCTCTGCTCTGCAACCATTTCTTGCACTGCAATGTCACGTTCTAAGAGTCACCGACACTTCTGTCATTGCACAGATGAGAAGAAAAAGGAACCCGAGGTGGGAGTTTCTCAAGCTTACAAGGAAGAAGGAAGACAAAGGAACACTGGATATCTCAGATCTGTGTCATATTTTGTTGGATGATCTCTTGAGAGCACTAAACCCCTGTGAAAGCCCCGTTCAGCTGCTCAGAGGCCACTTGGGCCATTAGCCATCCCTTTACCTGGGGACTGGTTAGCCATCTGCCTCCGCAGAGCTGCAGCAGCGGCTGGCCGGGGCGCTGG
>NW_010415880.1:13688-18465 GCF_000710305.1 Buceros rhinoceros silvestris | reverse complement strand
TGGTTGCCCATCTGCCCCCGCAGAGCTGCAGCAGCGGCTGCCTGTGGCGCTGGAACAGTGACAGTGGGAGCAGGAGCCCCATGTTTCACAGTCTTTGTTGCAAGCATTGTACTGTCTGCACCTTGTGGTATGATTCTGTTTGAAGACGTGGGCACTAAAAAACAAGCAGAGAAAAATATTACAGTTTGCTATATCTACAGCTCAGGGAGACTCGCAAGCCTCTGCTGAACTGCAGTTCCTCTAAGTACCTCGCTTCCTTCTGACAGGACTGACATGCAGGCCTTTTAAACAGCCTCCACAGTCTATCCCTGGCAGTGTCTGTATATCCCAATGAATTTTGCAGGGAAGCCTCAACAGCTGTAGATGACTTTCAGTTTGCTGTTGCAGACACTTCTGTTGACACCTGGCTACAGAGATTAGAAAAACCTCTCTCACACAAGGAAAACTGGGTGTATACTCATATAGCTCTTACTGCGACTCACTGGGCTCAGAACTCCTCACCTTGACCACCCCAACTAACCAAACCTCCTAACTTCGACCACACCAACCAAATGCAGTAGTCCTTCAGTTTCCTGCACTTAGGGCATTATTTTAAGAAATAATGGCATACGCTTAAGGCAAATTACTAAAGGACCTGAAGCAGTAACAATGAATACAGTGGTTAAAGATACCTACAGGAACACATGTAGAATAGGAGAGACACTGCAAAAACAACTCACACAAAGTTCCCAGGGAGAGGTGCTGTTTGCCAAAGGATGGAGACTGAGGCATCAAACCAGGCTGGATAGAAGGAGTACGGACCACAGGAGCGTGACGGGGGACTTGGACTGGAGCAGCCTCTTCTTCCTGGTCCACTGCCTGTGAATCATCATTCTCCAGCGACTGGGAAACTGAAGAAGTTGAGCTGACTTCATCCAAATCTTCATAGTATCTTGTGGACAAGAAGGCAGATCTGGACAAACTTACTGCAATATCAGAAACAAAATCACACGTGTCTATTAAGTTTAGGGAACCATCCAGCCTAACATCCAAGACAGAGACACCCTATTTTAGGATGTGCTTCTACTGGCTTGTTTTAATCCTGCACTGATAGGATTCGTCTTCTTAACTGCCAGGAAAGGCAGCCTTTGGCAAGATGGTAAGTGAAGGAAATTCTTCCTGAGAGCAGAGGGGAAAACAGGAAATGAGAAGCAGGGATTGAAGAATGAGAAGCCGGGATTGAAGAATGAGAAGCCAAAAGCTAACCTCAGGACTAATTCCCACAGCAGGTAAGTCACCCTCCTGGAAAGCATTTCAGACCTGTGGGGCAGCTAAAGGTTTACCTGGAGCTGTAGACCTAACTGGTGGAGTTTTCCTCTTGGCTAGGAAATTCCTCAACTGTGCCTGTTTCACGGGGGATAATTTAGCTGGAAAATCAAAGACAGTTATTAGTCTATAATCAAACTGCAAGTTAAAAAAAGTAATTTGCATTCATGGTGTGAATGCCAGGAAGAAAGAATAAATTACCAGGTGCTTTAGGCAGAGGTTTGGCATGTGATTCCAAGGTAGTTTTCCTGAAGGCATTGCGCAGGCTTTCAAGGTCACTGTCAAAACTGGGACAAGGCAGAGCAGTGAAAAACCACAGCCAGCAGAAAGAAACCACCAAATCAGGAACAAAAAGGGGCCAAAGGAGCCACTAGAACCACTGCCTTATCTGGGAGAACAATTGGATCCTCTAGATACCACACTATTTAAAACACATGCATCTTTAATTATTTTGATAACTCTAAGAGCGATTAACAACTTCCCCTGAATTCAGACAGACAACCAGCAGTACCTCAGCCTGGATGCTCTATTATCCTGTATACTATTAAAAAAATTAACTTTTAGGGGAAACTCCTGGTAAGTATTGAACAGCATGTCAAAGAACAACCAACGAGCTCCTCTATTATCTGGGCATAGTTTAGTGTCATTTTTAGGGCACGTCATCCTCCCGTACCACATCCACAAAACACCATTCTTTGGAGGATGCACTCCTGCACATTGCTGGGGGCAAGAGGGAAGCAGCATCAGCCCCACTCAGGAGCTGGTGTTTCACTTACCTCTGAGCACTGCTAAGAGAAGACGTATCACTGGGAACACTCCACTGAGATGTCCGATTATACAGTCGGAGCTGCTGCAGGCTGTTCACGAGTTGATTTAGTCTCTTCTTCTGCTGATTGATTATTTCCCGGTTGTTAGCCAAGGTGTTGAACAAAGTCTCTCGCTCAGGAACTATCAGACGCCTTAAGACATCACATCAAGAGACAGGGATAAGGACCATTCCGTACATCTGGCCGCACGCAGGAGTGCATACAGAATTTAGTGGCTCTAGCTACTCGAACTCCACCAGGTTAAATGTGCTTTGGTTTGAACACCAGCGTACAGTTCATCTCAAATGCGTATTTCTCCTTTGGATATCCTGCCAGTTTATTCAGTTAGCTCATCTACTTCAAGACGTTTTATTTACTGGAAAGGTTTCATTAGCTACCACCAATGGATGCATTTAATTTCTACAAAGCTTATACTTTTTTCTATAAGCATCGTTTCTATGAACGGAGATGCAACAAGCTTGTAACACTTAGGAAGCCAAATAGCCTGGACCTATAGGTGTCTTAGTCAAGCTTTGTTCCCAGACCCCCTTGAAAACGATCATACTGTTAAATGGAGAAAGGCTTTGGCCTGTTGATTAGAGACCGATTCACTGACATGTTCCTTACAATTGTTCTCTATTCCAATTCCACTTACTTCTGCTTCTTCTTCTGTTCCAGGTGCCGATCCCACTCCAAATCCAGAACATCATTCACATCCTGAACAGCAAACTTTACGTACTGGTGCAAGCGTCGAATTTCCTACCATGGAAAATAAAATCAGCTTTTAAGTCACTTCAGACATCTCAGTTTTAGTTGAAGAAGGTGGAGACCCTTTGGGCTCGTTCACTCCAAGCCAGGAGGCACTCTCCCGTACTTCTGCCTGGGAAGTTTTATCAGCACAACAGAACCCACCACAGTGAAAATCTACTTATCCATCAGTTGGGTACCCATAGGGCTTGGCTTGGACATTTTATCCCAACTCTCGACTAGAAATAACACTTTCCATAATGTTTGCAAAACACTGCCAGAAAGGGTTTTACAAACATCAGGCATTATACAAAACAAACTTTATTTCAAATCTCATTTCCAGAACATGAGTCATTTGCTCCCATTCTACAATGTTGAAACTTCTAACAATTATAGGTGATCAAAGCACTGCAGGCTATTCACACGGCTCTAGGATGCCAGCGTTCACAGACTATGATTCATGAAAGCATGCACAAATGCTCACGACTCCCACATTAAGGCAAGGAATTAACTTGGTTTTTATAGGTAGGAAAGAAAAAAAAAAAAAGCCAGAGTAAAGTGACTTATCCACAACCACACATAGTTGCATAACTAAGCCAGAGAGCTCTGGCTACAAGCCCTGCTCCCTAAACAAAACCAGTGTTCAGGCTCATTATTGCCATCCCTCCAGCCTGTCACAGCATGAACACGTCTTGAACTCCGATCTTGTAAAATGGAGATGGAAGCTGCAGTTGGTTTCACTCATCTCAACAGAATGCTCACTTAAATATGATGATGAAGCAGCCAAGTAACTCAGCTTGGGAAAAATTCCACTGCAACTGTTTTCAAGATACAGCATGAAATTCTAATGTGACATACTCATGCTGAAACCAAATCCAGTCCTGCTGTGGGCTTAGGCTACACACTACCAAGCACAGGTTTCCTCTCTTCAGCCACTATAAGCATCATATAGCAGCAACTCTCTGGACAGCAAATCAATACAGCTGGACATCAGAAAAGCCTCACGATCTTTAAAACTTCATTGAAAACTAACACGTGAAGTTGACTGAGCTTTCCTCACCCAGGAGGACGAGGATGAACTAGACTGAACAATATTTACGAGTCCGACTAGGGCTGTCTTTCCTGCAAACTTTCAGAGAGTTGACCTGAAAACTCTCTCCTTATATTCCAATCTGCTTCTCTCCCACTCTTCCCTCGCAGTCCTCACTCCAGATCAGTGAAACAAGCATTTCAAGTTTATTCTCTCTCTGAAGTCAAAACCTTAAGTTGGAAATGTCACAGAGGCACACTGAACACCAAAGCAGGCATATGATTAAGACTGAATCAATCTACAGAACCCAGGTGAAGATTAGAGATCAGACCTAGACGAGAGGATTTCATGCCCCCTGATTTCTAGTAACTGTGTCCATGCTGTAACAAAGTTGACATTCGATTACGTCTTCAGCCTGCTAGTCAAACTTTTTGAGGCGGACTTCTTCAGTGTGTAAAAGACCAAGTATCATTTGTAGGCCACATTCACTCTATTTTGCTTAGGGTTAAATAGCCCTCTCATCACCAGAGCTGTAACAAAAAGAACGCTTCACTCCTTGTTTCCTTCATGTCTTTGAAAGCCTCTTTATGTACTGCTGGTTATTTTCCTTTGTGCCCCAGCTTTTAGAATATCATTTAGCTTTATGCTTCGCCATCCATGAAACTAACCACACAATTCTGTAAGTCATAATAAATCATCAAATTGTTCCATAAGGCACTTGCAGAAGATAAAAATAATCCTAAGAGCTCATCTACAAAGTGTTGAGAGAATAAAATACTCTTTCAGCCGAAGTCCCTGAGCAAGCACTACAGGCTGAGAAGGAACAGGATGTCAAGAGTCACATTCTAAGCTTAGAACAGACTTGGATCTCAGGTGAATTACTTCCCTT
>NW_010415880.1:6846-13576 GCF_000710305.1 Buceros rhinoceros silvestris | reverse complement strand
AGCAGGAGTTTTGAATCATCGCTGCAAATGGCAGCACCACAGAGGAGCTGTAGGAGAGGACATTCAGCATGACTTGCCAACTCATGGAAAACAAAGCTCATCACACTTCTACTCAATTAGGGCAGAAGAAAACTGCTGGGCACTCATACACACAAGTCTGTTTTATTTTACTGAAAGCTCTACATTATTAGTTGTTTGACATGCTTCATACCTGTAGCTGTGCTTCACTCTTGGGATCCAAAGGTTTCTTATAGAGCAAGTGTAAATGCCCTGACCTATGATTCTGTCCGTTCTGTCTTTTAGCATCTTCTATCCCTGAAAATCCCTCCAGCAAGGTTGTTTTCAGAATACTAATATCTCCATGAAGTGACTGCAAACAGAAATAGAACAGATGGGACAAGGTTCAAAGTAATGTGTTTTCATTACCATCTCTAGCACGGGGGCTTCTGCAACTGCCTGTCAAAGCACAAATGCAAACGTCACCCCCGCATTAAAGCAGCATAGTCAGATGTTCCATCTACATCAGTTCAGCTTTAGCAGGTTAAGTAGGTACATCAAGTGAGCCAAATAGTCTAAAAGGTACCCTGCTCACCTCTGTTGTCTCTTTAATTTCCAAGAGGAAGGTGTGAAGATCATCTGACTCAGTTCGCAACATCTTCAGTTCCTCTGGAGTACCAACTTGGAAAGAGGCTTTGGAAGTCCGGGCCTTCAGTTCCTCCATCTCCTTTTGAAAATGTGCAATCTACAAAGTCAAGCAGAAGAAAGTGCAGCCACTGAAACATAGCGGGGTCTGGAACGAACGTTGAAACTTTTCGGTAATGTTTCTACCATGCCATAAACACCTGTTGCTTTGCAGCCAAAGCAGGAAATTCTTCTTGAACATTAAGAGGGAAGAATACTCTATTTTACCAGGACAGCAACTGAAATTAAAGATGACTTAACAGGACACAAACAGCAATTACAAACCAGGCTGATTATCTTGGTCAAAATTTCCATTCCAATTCCTAAAATACTGACAGACACCATCGGAACACCAGTGAACTGGGACTAAGCATCTGTGTCCCTAACAGTGATCTTACAGCTTCTAAAATGAAGAAGAATGCTTGAAAAATCTCACCTCCTCTCTGATTCCTGCTATAACAGGGTCTGAATCCTTCCACTGGTGGGCCTGTTTCTCTAAAGCTGTGCTGGGGAGTGCTGATTTGCCCTGAAAAATAACCAAAATCAGTATTAGGGATATATCCTTAGCAACAGGGAGCTCAGAATATCAAAAGAGGCCTGCTGTTAGAAACTCCACTCAGACACCAGTCACCAGGGAGACACTCAGCATAAGCATAATTATGAATTCCACAGTACACCAAGACTGGTATGTGTGTGTTTGAAGTAGGACAGCTGACTACTTGGAGCTACGTGGCTAAGGCCTTATGAAAGCAAAGGAAGTCTTTGTGTGTAGCTCTATACCACTGCTTTGAGTTTAATATCCAAACTTCGTATCTCTCTTGATGCACAGTCAAGGCATCTCCTGACTTACCAGAAACACCATGAAACCTCCTTTCCGTAACAACAGGAAGAATTAGTTTCTGCAGCTCTGATTACGACAACACACATCAAAACACAGCTCTCTAAAGACATGCATAGAACATGGGTTTTGTTGCACAGATTGGCTACTGTTTTAAGGTCAAAAGCTACGTAATTCTTTGACCTAAGAATATCATTCGGTCTCCTGAACGCTAACCAGTTCATTGGCCATGTCGAACATGCACCCTCTAAAGAACTCAAGTTCCCATTACCTGAGCAGAGCTGGGCTTTGCTGCAGACGGGGTGATTTTGGCAGTCTTCTGTAGTAAAGAGGCAGAAGGCGTGTTTTGAGCAGGACGTGCCACTGGAATTCAAAAGAGAGGAACAGTCATGTATGAACTTATACAGAGCTTGAGAAAACAGGCTGTGATCAGACACGACCATAATCACAGCTGTCAAATCCAAAAGCAATAGAGGAACGGGCCTCAGTGCAAGGACACACCTTTCTTGTGTGTTTTTCTACTGCCATCCAGCTTCTCTGCTAATGGGAACAACTGTCACTCTCCAATATCTGGCTGTACCACTCCCAAGGGACCTCAAGCTCCCCAGTCACACAATCATTTGTGATATGAAGGAGCACTACCTAATTTAAACTCATTTGTGACCATCTGGAACTCTAGTGACTCCAGATGCAAGATAAGGCACTGATTTGTGTGACTGCCCAGAAACATTCACAATCAGAGCTGTATTACAGAGCACTGAAAACGCCAGAACTTTTAGATGAGCTTAAGCAGCTGAATATTTTCATTTCACATGTGGCTCTCTGGGAACAAAGTGCACAAATGGAAAAACGTCTGCGTTTCAGTACTAAGTACACCACATCATTACAGTGTGCAAATCAGGTCTGCTACAGCAGTAAAAGCAGCAGGAAAAACAAGTAAGAAAGAAGCCAAATGAAGCTCGCTATGTCCTAAAACTTTAAGAAGATGGTTTATAACACATTGTTCCCAGCGATACGCAGCAGACTCCTACCTGCAGCAGGTGAAGGGGTCGAAGCCTTCAGTGGTGCGGTAGGAGACGTTGCGAGGGGCGTGGACTGGTTCAGAGGACCTCCAGAACCAGTTTTTGAAGTGGTTGAGAATGAAAACATTGTGGAAGTGCACTGACCACTGCTAGTGGGAGAGGAGGTGTCTACGGCAGTGAACCTGCAACAGAAAGCAGAATGTCTTTCAGCTATGAACTGGTCCTGGCTGTTTCACTGCATCCAAAATGAATTAGACCCACTGCAGACCCACCCAGTGAGCAAAACCAAATACCAGCAAAAAAGTACTACCCTGCTTTAAAATATACCTCACCATTTTGCACCAAAGCACCTACTACAGCAAATCTGAGCTGCCCTTCAGCATCATCCTTGCAGCAAGGCTCAAACAGAAATTCTGCCAGAAGATAGGAATTTCTATTCATCTGCAAACTCCGCTCCTCAAGGCAGCCAATTTAAATATTCAGCCAATTCACAAGCGTATCATTTGCTTTATACATAAAACATAAAATTTAAAAAGCTGTAAGAGCTACCATCAGACCCTGGTGTAGTAAAGATTTTTGTAATTAAAAAATAATCATTTGAACCACCAGAAATTTCTTACGATGCATTTACATGAAAATAGCTCTGCATAGAAAGCAGCTCCAATTAACAGAGCTCTGCATTTTAAACCATTTTTTCTAAAAACAGAGAACAAGTCTCCAGAGCTGGAGGGAAAAGTGGGTCTGTGAAATCTGAGAGCACTTATTACCCAGCTCCATTCTGCATAGTTTCTGATCGGTATTAGTTTTCTTTCAGTTGGCATTAACAAGCTCTGATGATTTCAGATCCCGTGTTCAGTGGCCAAGCACCCATTTAAGAACAAACCCAAAAGGTCTGGCACTTTCTCCACTGGAAACGGGAGTGGAAAAGAAATCCATCAGCTGTGGATACAGCCTTCTCGCAGCTCTGTGAGTTATTCTTTAGGTTGGGGGCAAGGAAGCTCCAGCAGTCAAAGAACCTTGTGCCATCACCACCACACTAAAGCTCCAGACAAAGGATTTCACATGCCAGTGTTCCGCAAGAGTCTTTAACCACGGTTTGCATCAAACAAGGCATGGAATTATAGTTTGATGCCTATGAAGCGGAGATAGGAAAAAAAAACAGATCTCTCGCATTTTGGCAAATTATCAGTCTAATTTTTGGCATCTACCCTTGACTACTATTTTGACCAGGAACATAAGCTCTAGCATGGGAAGCACTGAGGGTTTTCACATCCAAGACAGCTAAGTCGTGGATAAAGAGAGGCTTCCTCAGTGCTTTCTTGGGAGCACAGGGAACAGCTGGCAGGGCAAAAAGCCAGAAACCATCTTCAGAACTACCACACATTGTCCATGCCTGGAGCAATTTAACAAGCATCCAGCCATTGCAGTAACTATAGTATTTATTTACTTCTCATTGAGGTTCACTTTGACTGAAGAAGCTGAAGGGGCAAAAGATGACTTCTGTGCAACAGGTGTTGTGGAGAGCGGAGGCCCAGGGGAGCTGTCTGCAGCTGGTTTAAAGTTCATGGAGCCAAATGAAAAGGAGGTGGCAGTAGCTGTAGTGGTGCCTATGGAAGGAGCAGGAGTCATGGATGCCTTAGGAGAAGCAGAGGAGAAAGAAAACGTTGCTGGTCCAGTCAGACTGGGAGGCAGGGCTTGCGTGGAGGCATCAGTGGCCAAGGGGTAGGGTGGAGGGTCACTGCCGGTAGAGCCAGGCATCTTCACAGCAGAGGGCATAAAGGAAAAAGCAGCTGCTCCTCCACCCGCCGCAGGAGGCTGGCTTGAGGCAGGCGCAGGAGCAGCAACACCAGGTCCCGTGTCAGGCTTTGGAGGAGTGCTTGGAGTTGTGGCAGTACCTCCTGCAGAAAGACAAATGAGAAGGATGAGAGTCACTGGGCTGCACTGAGTAATGGTAGAAGGTATTGTAAGGCCAAACACTGTTTAATGGGGACAGTTCAGCACCATCTCCCTCCCTGGACAGGCAGTACAGTGAGGAAGAGAGGTGGAGCTGGGCTTCCAGTCCCTAAATCCAGTAAGTGATACAGCAACTGCACAAAGTCCAAGCCATGATCAATACCACAGTCTGTCTAGATTAACACTGTCTGGAATTGCCTGTGAAAAAGCTTCACCTTTCTCCATTGATTTTGATAAGGTTCCTGCCATCTCTAATAAAACAGGCTGTCAGCATGCAAGGAAGCCAGTGCTGCAGAGAGGCAGGTTGCCAAACAAAAGCATTCTGTTTGGGGAAGGAGAAGCAAATTTGAGCCCAGGGAAGAAGATGGTGGGTTTGCAATTATTACAGCATGTGTGCAGTCATGCAAAACAGCTTACCTGCCCAGCATAGGAAACCGCACAGAGCAACACACACATAATGCTGGTAAAACAACTACTCTTCACCTGATAACATGGTTTTCACAGTGCTGCAGGAAGCTACTGTTCAAATAAGCATTTGCTGCAGCCAAACACCTAGTTCACATGATGGCCTCATGGGGCAAAACATACAGAGGAAAAACATCATCTCTGCAGCGCACAGACCATGCTCTGGGTCTGCATAGTGCTTGATCCCTGTCCCCAAGCAGAGCCTGCAGTCACTGCTGCAGTTCCAGTCACACATCCCAAGGCCTCCTGGAAATGCTTTGGCCCTGTTCCCCAAAGGTTGATTGCACAGTAAAGCCTAAGTGCAGTCTGCAAAGTGCTTGAGATCCTGCATGATGAACCAGACTAGGTAATTTCACACTGATGCACAAAATACAGAGAACAGTCCTGGGAGCACAAAACACTCAAGAACTCCTCCCCATTATCATTATATATAAAAAAAAAAAAAGCCCTGTGTTACCCACTGGAGCACTTACCTGCTGACTTTGGAACTCTCTCCCCCACTACCGACAATGGCTCTGGGGTCACGATAAGTGATCTGACTCCCGGATTTTGGTTGATCATGTAGAACGGGCAGAGCACACCATCCGTAGAGAGTAAGATCAGAACTGGAGCTGGAGCAACCGTCTTCTCGTCATCTGCCAGAGATAACACAGGTAAGTCCTGTAGTCAAAGTTTCCTGTTCTGCTCCTGCTGGCACTGGCACCTTCAAATGACTTGCTTAGAAAAGCATTTCTTATGTTTCTCCCTTCTGGCTGTCATTTGCATCTTTGTTCCCTTGCTTTGCAAATGTCCAATTCTCTTTCTTCCTTTATTTTTTCCTGCTCCTGACTTCATGTTCCATAAATTCACAGATGAAGGGTTATTTAGACCATCAAATGCCACCTCCTGAATGACAAAGCCCAACTTTCACCCGTGAACTCCTGTGCCAAGCTGCTTCTTATTTGGAAGCGGTCCTTTTTCTTCACCTATGTGCTGCTCCCTCCTTCAACCTTCTGTGCCTTTCAGCAATCCCCACATTCCACTGGATCCTGTCACATCATTAACATTCAGACACAGAGTATGAAAGGGGGTTGCTAGATAGGAATCTTTTTAACTTTAAAGAAAGCCAACATCAAATAAACCTCCTGACGATCTGAACCTCTGATATAAAACACTTGCATTTTGTGCAGCTTTGAGCCTGGAGTCTGCTTCAGTACAAATATTGTCAGCACATTCTCTTTCTCCCTATACCTCTAAGAAAAATTTCTGTAACAGTTTAAATGGGCTTAATTAAACAAAAACACCCCAACAAATCTTGGGAGCAGGAAACATCTGCTATAATCAGAGTTCTTTGTCGGGCAGCGCAGTGGATGTCCGTGTTTCTCTACCTATTGGCTCGTCAGGAAAAGCACACTAGGGAAGGACAGTTTCCGCACGGAAACAGGCTCCAGGACAAATGACGTTTCTTTGCAATCCAAACTTGCTGTGAACTGCAGAGCCAATTAACGTGCAGCCGAACCCAAGCTGACTGCACTCTGAGAACACAGAGACTGTGTTAGCGAAATGGTTCTCCAAACACCTTTCTAAAAACCTCTAAGGCAGCACAACCTGGTTTTAAACAAAGAGCTGTCCTGACAGACTCCTTAATCCAGTAACTGTACAGATTAACAGAAAATGCCTCAAATTCGGTGTTGCATTGAAGTACAAGGCTTGACCTCAATTCCCTGCTGTAGGTTTTCATTCAGGTAAAGTTCTCAGTTAATCGGCACCCTCCTGTGCTCTGCAGGAACTC
>NW_010415880.1:0-6746 GCF_000710305.1 Buceros rhinoceros silvestris | reverse complement strand
GAACCTCCCATTCTGCCTGAAGGCATCTCTATTTCAATCTGTCTCTGGGTTTCAAGGGAGACTTTTCAGAATTCACCAAAGGGACAACACAATAGCTCAGATGTATCTTCAGCTTCAGCCTCTGACAAGGTCCTTTGAAGAGCCTTCAGGCAGCACGAAGGTACAGCAATAACGGGACTGGCTGGTTGAAGAGCACAGCAGGGTTCAGTCAGTACAGGCCTTGTGCTTTAACGCAGAATTAAAACCTATACATTCACCTCAACGATCTTTGCTTCTGCTGGCTTTGAAACTAACCCACTTCTCCTTTAGATCAGTGCAAATATACTTCATACAAAACAGTTCTGCAAGATGACATGAGCTACAGGAGTAAAGAAAACCTCACAGGCAGTCTGAAATCCCCAGTGTCAGAGTACGACCCCTTTAAACTCACTGTTATCCTGGCTCTGCGAAACACAGACGTAACTCAGGGGCTTCGTTTGCCATGTCTGTTAGTGTGGTATCCCAGGCTGCTGAAAGCTTTGATGAAGAACTGTATTTAACCCTTTGCCACAGAAGTGAGCCCGCACATACTGCGGGCTTGGTGTAAAAAGGCAAGGGGGACTCTCTGTGTCAGTCTCCCTTCCAGAATATCTCCTAGAACACCAAGCACCCCTCAAAAATCTCTCATATGCTGCTATTATTGGACTACTCCACAAGAAAGACCAGCAAGACTTACTGATGGGGATGGGCATGTTACTGGTGTAGTCTACAGCAACGCCAACAGGCAGAGTGTCATCACTCTTATCTGTCACAGGAAGCTCTGCTCTGCTGGAGTCCTCCAAAACCCACGATTCCCAGTTCTGCAAAAAGTAAGATATTACTTTGACTACTGCTGTCCTGCGATCAGCCTTCTTCAGAACTCTAACCTACTACAGTGGAAAGGTAAGACTAAAAAAACCAAAAGAGCATCTTCTTAAATGTGGTGGATTAACCAGTGCCACAAGGATGAGGACACCTCACAGATTTGTGTGTGACTTCAAACACATCACTGCCTGTCAGAATTAAGTCAAACAGTTTCAACTGATGACCTCGCATGAATCATTTGATCATAGTGAGCTTGACCAAATTTTGAGCCTGCCAAGTGAATCATGAAAAACGTACTTCTCGTACTTGCTTCACATCATACCATGTCTCCATTCACCCTTTCTCTTTTATGTCACTCATGTTTCTTGTTCACATATTAATTACATTTATGGTAAGATTCTGTACAACTCAGATGTAAAAAGGAGTTTTTGTTTTGGGGTGATTTTTAAAAATTTATCATCTCATTGTATTCCAGATGTTACACAGGTTATACTTGCTTAGACTTTCAAGAAAGAGAAGGTACATATGCACAAATGAGACAGGAACAAAAATATTACCTGATCTCCTTGCCTGGCAAGGATGCTGACTTCTGTGGAAGCTGCCGAAGCTGCCAGAACTAGATCCCTGTAAGGATGGACACAAGTAGATTAAAACCAACATGACAGTCCAGGGCAAGGGCCCCAGCTCCACGGTTCATTATCATCTGTGCAAATTCATGACTAGGAATAGAGTTATAACAATATAAAGCTGACTTTTCCTCCCAAGATGAGGGAAACATGATTTGCCACACAAACATAATTTCATTTGTCTCACACGCAGGTATTGTACAGTTTACAAAAAGGAGGAACACAACATATGGAGAAGCACTGACCACTCAGACACCCATAACAAGGGCAACACCATGCCATGATTCCCACCACTCACCACTCCTCAACATAGTTGAGGAAATAATGATGCTGTCTCTCCGTGCAGCTCCCATAGCAAGGCTCCATGAAATTCACAAACTTCTCTGGTCGCTTCTCTTCCTTTTTCTGCAAGATCAACAGGGTAATTTACCTTCTGATGTAGAAACCAAGTTATCTCCCATAATATGACTGCATTGGGGTACACCAAGAATCGCCACATACTTGAAGAGAGAAAAGGCATCATGAGACCACTTGAAAGACTAAGAACAAAGCAACCAAACCAAACCTCTCCTCCAAAAGATAAAGGAACAATAAAGAGGTTACCAAGGAATTTAGATCTCACAATGAATAACCTGATACTTATCTCGAATTCTACACAAAGCCAATGTGAATAATAAACAAGTCAAGAACAAAACACAAACCACGTTGTGACTTGCTGGCACTTACAGGTAGTATGGCTATGACCACTTCTGGAGGTGTTTCCAGTGTCCCATCAGCCGCTGCATACACAATAGTAAAGACATAGGTGCCAATCCACAGGACATCCAAAACTGGAACAGAAGGAAGGAAACACCTCAGCCACAAACACTTCCAAAGGGTGCTTCCTTGTTTATTGATTTTAACCGCACAGCAACTGACAAATGTGTAAACGAGGAATCACTAAGGTGAAGAATTTCAATAATCTGTCTGCAGAACATCAATATTATTGGGGGGTTGGGGGGTGGGGGAACTGTTTGATGCCAGAAATTTCAAGCAGAAACCAAAAGAATGTATTTTATTTGCTTGAGGATACCACAGGCGAGACAACACCAGTGTTTCCAAGCACGGACGATGTTCTGGCATATCCAAATGAAGTGTTTCTGCTTTTCTGAACACACTGTTTTGACATGTTATTGAAAAGTCAAAATCATGAAATGGAACTCACACAAAATATGAGAATGGGATCTACATCCAGAAATCTTCACACTAAAAGGAAATCACTTGTGACAGTATTGCCTACCACATCGATGAGCAAAAAACAGCTTTTAAAATGCCTATTTAAAACATTCTAGAAATAGATGAGGACTCTGGCTGACCTGTAATTTTTCCTACACAGCCCAGAGATAAAGCACCTAATTATTTTTCCTAAATACTTAAAAATCACACTGTAATTACGTAAGCAGTGCAGTGTACAGCTGCTATAACTAAAAACAACGTGAGGAGGAATGAGTAAGGATGAGGAATGATTGAAAAGAAAACATATTAAAAAGAAATAAAAAGATGTACCTTTAACAGGATTGTCCGAGTCATAGAAGGGTGGACAAGGGATTACTTTCTTCTCCTGCAGATTCTGTAAATAAAACTACTCTTAAAAACAATGAAAAAGTCAATCTCAAGTATTCCAGAAAGCCCAGAGAGCTGGTTTCAAGCAACTCTCCCACTCTTCAGGTGCCGCTCCAAAATCATGACTCTACATGAGGTGTAAACCTCAGATTGAACCCAGCACTGGTCTGAGACACTGAAGCGCTTCACACCGCTCACACCATGTGCCACCTGGCCAAACTCCATAGCTTGCGATGCAAAGAACATATTGCACACGAGGGAACAGACATAAAGCTTTACTACCACAGTACTTACAGGCAGGTACTGCACCACAGTGCCGTTTTGCCTCCCTACAGCCAGCTGTTTTCCCTTTGGGCTCCAACACACTGAGGAAAAAAAAAAAAAAAAAAAGATAATTTCCTTAGTGTTGAGGAACTGGAGAGTTACAAGGCTCAACAAAAGCAGGACCAATAAATGAAAACCATAATTTTTTTTTCTCCTGAACAAAATCATGAATCTTGATGATACAGAGAAAGTGAGGCTGCACAGATCAAAACCCAACAGATGAAGACTCTTATTCATTCATATTCTTCCTTGGAAATGACAGTCAGGCCTCAGACAGTGCAAACCACGGGCAGGCACACTTGACTAATTCACAACATGCAGCTCCTCCAGCCCACTGGGAAAGAGCAGTTACAGTGCAATGCTTTTTCCCAGTTTCAGGGAGTTTAATTTCTTCCTTTTTGTGAGGATTTGAAGAAACTTCCTCCCCAGACAAACAGCCTGTCTTTTAACATCTATCAGTCTGCTTCTTCCCATCAGTGTCCAACATTCCGTATGCTCTCCAGGGCTGCCACTCACCAGACGTGACAGCGACAGAGGAGGGCAGCGTGGCGTACACTTTGACAGTGTCGGTGACCTGCAGGACAGAGATGCTGCCATCGGACAGGCAGATGGCCACCATGGCTGGACTGGCAGGGTTCCACTTCAGGTCATTGACCATCGCTGCGCTTCCCGAGTCCTTGGCCAGTTTGTGATACGCAAACGCACGTTTCTGCTGTTTTGCCTTTTAGGAAAGACAAATACATGAGATAGTCAAAGCTGAGCACAAATCAAGCTCTCCCAAAGTAAAAATTCAGATTGGTTTTGACCCTCCTATAAATTAATGACTGATAAAAATAAGAACCAGATTTTCAGTGTACTGAACAATTCCCTTTACAAGACATTTCCCACAGAGAGAAAGAAAAATCCCACCCAAGCGATGACTCTCCTCCTGCTGTACTCTGAAAAAACAAAAAACCAAATCCACAATCTTTACCTGATTTAAGAGTGTGCGGACATCAAAAAAGCCAATGAAGGAACCGATCTCACTGGACATCATACAGATGGACAGCGTGAGATTATCACAGCTCAGAGCCAGGTGCTGCACAGGAAACTTCATGGGGACTAAGGTACTCTGAACATTCTCCACTTAAAACACAAAAGGAAAGGAAGATAGAACAAAGGAAACAGATTTAAATAGCAAGAACCATTCTCGTAAAACAATACCATTAGAAGGAGTTTATGCAAAAGTCACCAGTCCTATGAACAGCAGCTACCAAAGCCAACGCGTAGAAAAACTGAGTGACACCAAATCCCATAATCTCCATCAGTACAGCCTCAAGAGTTGCCAAAGTCTTAAGAAATTCCACTTTCCTCCACCAGTAACCTGGAGTAAAAATAAGTGGACGGATTTTGGGGTTTACTCGTGTATGCACGTGAATAACTCGAGTGGCAGAGAGTTACTAAGGACAAAGGAGAACAAAAACCATACTGCCCCTGGGTGTATTTTGCTCTTAGGTGATGGAACAGCGATTGCTTCCTCTCTTGCGGGACAGTGGTTTAGTCAGAGCAGATAACTCAGTGTGAGATCTCTGTCCCTCCACTCACACACATCCCTGATGGATGCACAGGTTCTTGGCTCACAGCCTGGACACCAAGACAGGCTACAGGGAAAGGGGGATGTTCTCAGGTAGGAAAAGTCAACCACAATTCCTGGCACTGACCACAGGTGACCACATCCGAATGACACTTGGAGCTAGCACAGAGCATCCTGGTGATGTGTTCCCAACAACCGTACTCGCTTTCAGCCAGAGGTACAGCAAATATCATTACTGCCTTCTCATACAAGAAAACGTGGCAGTTTCAAATGCATGAAAGGCATGACGTGGACTGTCTCAGAAGCCAAGAGCTCCATCCCATACAGAGCCGTCCCTGCAAAGGCCACGAGACATGAGTGTGTCTTACCGATTTTATTGGGATCTTCTCCCAGCGGGTTTTGCATGAGGAGGTTTCTAGTGTGAAAGATCTGCAGGCTGGTCCCTCCAGCAGCAAAGACCAGCCCGTATTTGTTAGACACCGCCAGGAGACTGGAGCGCTCTTTGGGAAGATCGTCTGGAGCATCAAAAATACGGACCTTCTTCAGTGCTCTGAACTGGAAATCCTGTTGAGAGAGTTGGGAAGCAGCTGTACACATGCTGGCAAGGAGGAAGAGTTTACTTCAGCTTCTCTAAGACAGTAAGCTGAAAAGCCTCTCCACAAAAGCTGCAAAGCACCTGCCAAGGCACAGTCCACACCCACGCTGTCACTGGCCATCCCATCCCATTTTCTGTCTAATAAACACTGAGATCACACCATATATTTTCCATTGGCTGAATCTCTCTTCCACCCAGTGCCAACATTAATAAAACCTGCAGGAGATTAATATATCTGGGACATCTAACCAAAAACCATACAAAAACTAGCCAACAGATACAGTAGGGAAAAAAAAAAAGGGACAGGAACAAGGCAGAGATACAACATGGTTCAACGCAACTTGGTGCTGTAAAGCTACAAAGCACACATCTGCTCAGATGCATCTTTATTTGCTACCATAATTTACGACACGCAAAGCAGATATGGTTAATTCTTCCACCCACCCCAGGAATTAATTTTTGCATTTGTTTCTTTCATAATTTACACTGTGCTTTCGTAAAAGGAGGAAGAATAAAACAGAGTGAGAGATAAAAAATCCAAAATCATAAACTGAATTAAGAAACAGCACCAACACTATTACCATGCAAAACCCGAGGCTGCCCTTAGGAATGAGTCTCTCTTCCCATGGTGCCAATGGCTGAACAGAGCACTGGCTCTAACGCTAGTAACTCAAAGCAAGCACCCGAGTTGCATTTCCAAATCACTGCCGAGCCCTGAATAAGTACATTCCTGCAACCTGAGGAGGCTGCAGGAACTCAGAAACCTCTGCAAAACAAACGGCCCACCTCCCTTGTTTTTAAAAGTGTCTGAGCAGGAAGCGGCCGCCCAAAGACCCGCATGGCCTTCAGGAATCTGTCTCCCTACGTCCCTGTTTATGCAGCCTCACTAACACTGCGGGAGACACAGCAATGGGCTAAGCTGGCACCACGCTGAGAGACTCCAGTTTACACTATCCCAAGCGCAAGAGGTTCCCAGCACAAGGCATGCTGATAGAAGGACACAGAAACACATCGCTCCTCTACCAAAATACGGTTCCTCCGACTCTCACATTCTGCCTCTCCTCCCCCAGAGGTGACCAAGACCCCTCTCCATCACAGGCCACGCCAGTCCCTCCCTCTTCCACTCCACAGGCTTGTTCCAGGCTGCCGAAAAGTCCTCAAGTGCTTCTCGAACCCTGCAAGG
>NW_010415879.1:1054-32299 GCF_000710305.1 Buceros rhinoceros silvestris | reverse complement strand
CAGCTGGGACCCCAGGAAGAAGCATCAGCCGCCGTACTCTCATCCAGAGCAAACTTAGCGAGTGGAAACTGAAATATTTGTTGCGATAATTTGAACCAGAAACGTTTTCTTCCATTTGAAGATGCCGATTAATAAAACTTTAGAAACGTTTTGTGTAATTATTGAACATACACTCATATATGCCAGGAGTAATTAGACGATCAGAGAATTTCCTACGCCTTCTTTTCTGTAACTGCCTTGCATACGCATTCCCTGCCCTTTAATAATATGCTTGATCACATCCTGAACCTTTCCTCCCAAGCGGGCAGTCATCTCTTAGTAGCTCCTTAATGAGCCACCAGTTCTCATGAAACAGTGTCAGTTTAGTATTTTGGAGATACCTGTCCCGCTGCTAAGTCTGGCTGAAAATAATGATGGGTTAAACAATTATTACATAGAGAATGGCAGACAGCATAGTAACATATACCGCATTTTCTCATATAAGAAAACAGCAAGTCAAAATATTGGAATTCATAATTTTTACATTTTTTTAATATCCCAAAATTATTGCCCCCACCATGGGACTAAAATGTCAAGCCTAAAATGAAGGTCTCTACTGAGAAATAAAGGCTTGCAGTAGACAAATAGATAATTTTTTTTACTTTGAAAGAAAGGCAAAGCTAATTGAACTGATGGATATTTGGTAAGTTTGTTTGAAGAGATTCTTTAAATCTATGGAACCACATAACACAACAATTATACTTCTTTGGAGATTCAATATCTACAAAGTAAGGTTACTAACCGTTGATTAGACTAAATATATATTTAGAGTATTTGATAATTTACCTAGTTATTGAAAGCAGACGACCATAACTGTTTTATGGCATAGTGCTAACTTCCATTTTCCCCCTATGTAAAATTTGTTCAACCTCTGAAATCCAGATTTGATTCACAAGCCAGCAGTTACTTGAGCATTGAACACTTTTCAGCGTGCAAACGTATACAGCAAAATTCAGTATTATTGAAAGCAGTGGGAAATCTGTGGGAATTTTACCATTGCCTCCCAGGGTAACCAATTTCTAAAACAGAAGTCTGAATAAAGATTGTTCAGTATTTAAAACATGAACTTATCAACACTTGGGAAATCATCAATGGAGATGGGACTAAAGTATTATTTTTGGTGGACTGGCCCGTAATTTCTTCTGTCACGAATTTTTGAAGTTTGCTCAGACAAAGTCCGGGTGACTTCAATGGCAGCTGTACATAAATAAGAACTTTCCTGTTTATATCCTCATTATTAATTTCAAATGCTGCTGCTGCTCAACTTTTAGAACTATAATTAATCAGGAAAACAAATCCAACTGTTAATGAAGCAATTGACTCAATGGTGCAAATATGTTTATGATGATTAAACTGCTTTCTTCCCCCCTCTCCAGATTCTGAAAACACTGCGACTACTGTCACGGCTCTGTTGGCCAGTCTAAACAGTTGCTGTAACCCATGGATCTACATGTTCTTCAGTGGCCACCTCCTGCAAGACTGCATACAGAGCTTCCCTTGTTGTCAAAAAATAAAGCAAACTTTGAGTAAAGAAGATTCAAACAGCAACAGCAGGCGACAGACTTCTTTAACCAACAACAGAAGCCCAACCCACAGCCTGAACACCTGGAGAGAGTCGCCCCACTCCAAATCGACCAGCTTCATCCGCATTCCAACCTGAGACAGGCCCCAGGGCAGGCAGGGCTTGCAGCCCCGTAACAGTGCTTGGGAAGGTTACGGCATAGCACTTTTCGCTGGTCAAAGGCACCAGACATGGTGATAAGGCATGACTTAGATGGCCATAAGACAAAATGTGCCACATGGCTTGATAAGCTGTTCTGCAGCATGTAAATTATTTTCTGAAAGGTATTTAGGACTTGGGCAACTGATCAGGAAGGTGTGACAACAATAAAGCAATTATTTATTTTTCTAAATAGAATTTTTTGGTTTTGTTTTTTCCAAAATAATAAGTGCAGTTTTTGCTTGTGGTTCAAAGCAGTAAAAATAGTGGACATGGCTTATGTCGGGGTAACTCCACTCTCTAATGTTAATGATGAAATTTATCATGATAGTTCAGTGAAGTCACAGGGAAAGAAGATAACAATTTAGTCTTAAACACAAAAAGAGTTGGAAGGAAGTCCTGACTGCCCAGATAAACAACATGGTATGACAGGATCTGAGTTCTTGGGAATTTAATTAATCATACTGCTTTATCTTGTAAGGGTCTACAGTTCTCAGTTAATTAAATTTAACAGTTCTCATGAAGGCAGATCCTTCAGTGCTGTTGATGTCTGTATGGGTTTTATTTTTAGAGGGACGTTTCCTCTTCCTTTTGTGTTGTTGCACCTACATTTTTTTTTAAATAATTTTGAAAAATATATTGATCAGTAAGTATAAGCTATGACTAGCTTAGCAGAGAACTCTTCATGACTACCAGAACCACTTGCTTTATGGGTGAGAATCGCATCTTGCCTTTTTCTTCACTAAGCCACGTTCAGTTGTTGAACAAATAGTCCCATAAATTTGGGTGAATGTGGCTGTTTGGTAAGAGCTGAAGAATCAGTATATTCCAAGACACAGATCTGAGAATCAATCTTCTAAGACTTCTGGGATTATATACAAATTGTCAGTGTGGTTGCAGGGGGTTCTTTTGGCATATCATGACAATATAGTCTTTGAAATTGGCAGTAAACTGCAATAAAAAGACCTCACAACACATTCACTAATTCTCAAGCATTCAAGGCGTGCTTGTTTTCACTCAAAGCATGCCAAGTCAAATGTAGTTCCCACAACTTGTAAATAATCCTGTTATGTCTTTCCATGGAGTCTGTCTTTTACCCAGAGACTGTGTTTTGAATTGGCTCCTTGAATAAATTTTGCTATAGTTTTAAATGTCCTGAGGATCGATTTGAGAAGCACAGCTACCTGCCAGCTCCATTTTTCTGAGCTTTCTGGGTCCTGAAATCCAAGCATTCCCCTGGCACTGTGCAGGAATTCTGATGCAGTCCCAGCTGGCTCGCTGGAGCAGTGAGACACGTGCACAGATGCGTAACATGCGTGCTTTTATTTAGAAGGAGGAATCTCAGCAGCTGGTTTCTTTCTTTCCCACCAAAACGAGACAGACAAGATTTGCTTTACTAATTGCTTGAGGAGAGAAAACATTTGGCCCACAGCTGTGGCTGTCACTGAGGATGGTGCTGGCCCCATGTCTGTCATGATAATGGTAGCGGAAATTAATAGAGCTAGATGCAGCATAAGATCATATTCAACCTGTTGCCCACTCCAGAAGCTCCCAGACATATCACTGACTATTCCAGGTGAAGAATAGGGAAGGCTATAGCTAAAAAAAAAAAAAAATAAAAAAAAATAAAAATCTAGGTTTTGTTGTCACTGAAGAAAATTTTAGCTTTTCTCTCCACATTTCTTGTTATCATTTTCTGCTCTTCAGGAGAGCAATCTGGTTTAATGCTTTATTGTTGAAAACACTAGAACCCACAGGACAGCATGATGGAATGGTTTCTATTTAACAAACCATCTTTTTGACCACCTTCAGTACATAGACACGACTACAGCTCTCACCAGTTCCAGGAGAAGGTTTGTAAACCTGCAGTTATGTTTTAGTCCAAAAGAATGCATGCAGTGGGGTTGTGTGGGTGTATCTGTGCACATTACATGTACCGCAAATATTTCGCAAGTAGGTAATTCACAGTTTCTGAAATTGTAAATGTTTCAAGTACACTATTCTTTGCCTACTTTTCTATTTGTGTTACTGCTTCCTTTGTACATAAAATATATATTAAAAGCAATTAGCTGTACTAACAGAATTTTCATGTTTGCAGAATTGAATCATTTTTCTATTACACTTTATATTCAAACAGAGAAAATGATGAGAAAACAAATGTGAATGTCGATAATAAGACTAAGCTGGGTAATGATCAATATATAAAAAAAAGTAAACAGACTCAAAATTACAATTTTCAGTTTCTTGCAAATTACGTTACAAAACCTAGGCTTACACTTGGGGCTTGTCAGCATAAATGTATGCTGTGAGTGTCCTACAGTTTCTGTAATTAAACTGACAACATTATTTGGTGGAATTTGGATTCCAGGCATTTTTTGTAATCACTGAGTTTTGGTTTTTTCACATAATTGTAATATTGGAAGATATAGGCCATGTTTTTTAATTGTTCATCAGTAGAGAAGCTTTTTTTTTTTTTAGCAGTTGCTTTGGGGTATCATGAGGGCACACTAATGAAGACGGAAGGAAACAAGAAATTGTGAAACCATCGCACATTTAAACATGGAAGCATGCTTGAGTAAACCTGTTTGTTTGATGAGAAGCATTTTGCAAATTTTGCAGGGCCATATACTTGGTGATACTCTATATATTTTACAAAATGTGAAATTTCTTCATTAATTTTGATGAGCTGTTTCCATTAAAAACTTTGAGAAGTGAACAAAACTAAAATGTTTTTCTGTTACACATAGTGCCTGAAGGACACATGCAAAGAAGCAATGTGCAGTCAGCTTTCCACTGTAAGCTGCCAGTATTGTTTAAACAAGTAGCATTGCACTTATTGACATTATAGAGGGGTTATTTTGATATTTTTGTTTCAATTTTGGGAAGAAAATATTTAGCTTCTGTTGTAAAACACAATTGAATGCGCTCTGTTGTTTGTGCTGGTGTAACTAGAATTACAGTGCAATTAGATGACAGAAGAGGAGCCATCATATGAGACGGTGCAGAAGATGGAAAGGATTTTGTTCTTTTAAATAAGAAACATAAGTTGTCAAAAAGCTTTTTTTCATTCATTTATTTTTAAATTTGTAGGTAAACATATTGTTGGCTCAGAAAAAAAGAAGGTTGGGGTTTTTTTTCTTGATGTTACCACATCAAGAGCAAAGTCTGCAAGGAGACACAAGTTCATGTGTGCCCAGTCCTGCAAAGACAAAGGTTTTGTCTGCAGCAAATCTTACGGCCAGTTCCAGATTGTCCTGATCGAATGACCTTATTAAAATGCACCTGTCCAATCTGTGCATATCGAAAACAGGGCAGAAGAAGGAAAGGAGCTGCAGAGCTGGATGTCATCCCAGGGCATGTACCAGTAACTCAGCTTTGGTCATGACCAAAGTGAACCCAGATCTTACAGCAGAGCTATTGCTGAAATACAGTTTCTTGCCGCTTAGGGGAAGCTCTTGCAGAGCTACCCTAGACTGAGTTCCCCACCTACAGAAAGGACTAACAGAAAGGACTAATTAAATACAATGTCCTCTTCTACAAAGTATCATCTGCATGATTTTCAGTAGTATAGTCCCTTCTCTCCGTGGAAGACTAGGGAGGCAGAAATAAGAAGTGTGCTTAAACACCAGGCTGGAGGTTTTGTTACTGAAACAGGACAGTTTTCTGTTTTTCTTTAGGAGTGGGCTCTACTGGAAATTGTAGCACTTGCTTCTTGGGTATATAATTACAGGGAATGTAAACGAACAGGTTTCAAGGTCCAGGAATAGATCACAGCTGCTCCGTGGGGAGCAGTCCTGTCTGGTTCAGGTAACAGTCCCTCACACAAGAGCAGGTCCGGCTAGTCTTGAAAAAGGCAGGGAGCTGTTGAAGGTAATGTAAATCATGCAGAATGGTTTGTGCAGGTATGCAAAAGCATGCAAACAACAATGACAACTAGTCCCTGCTGAGCTTTGTTAGAGCCAGCCAGCACAGGTCTGCCTCTCCCAGTACTAGTCCTGCAGAAAGCCCTGGATCAGTACTGTGTTAATGGACTAACACTGTATTGCTGTTTTGGTACAATTGCTCAGTGATTTGCCAGTGGTTTGTCTTAGTATAAACTTGCTTGGAATAACAGTTTACGTGCAAATTAGCCTTAGGTCTTCATAAGGATATTTTTAGCGAATTCCTGACACATTCCATTGGGTTATCTGTTCCCAAAAAGCAAGGCTGTGAGCCAGCATTGGGAGCACAAAGCTTTCTTCCCAGCTGTACAGTGAGGAGACTGTCAAGTCTCTATAGTTTCAGGTGGACCAAGATATTGCTGTGCACCCAACTGTATTCTAATCAGAAAATAAACTTTTGCACATTTCCAATATGTTGCATATTTCCAACCTATTGCCCATTTCCAATATTTTTTTCAGGTTGGGTGTGTGGGAAGTATTTGGGATGTTGTAATTTCTCAGTGCAAGCATCCTTTGCAAGCAAAGGATGGGTTTCAGAAAATACTGTCAGGACCAGTGGAAGAACATCTCAAAGTTTTCTGCCTCCTCATTGGCTTAAATTTTTTCCTTTTACTGATGAAGGAAATGCAAGAGTGCATTCCCTCCCATTTCATGCCAGATTAAGTCATTCCCAAGCACAGTTTTGAACTGCCGTGGTTCAGTATGGGTTTCTGTAAGGTGCTAATAAATGCTACTAGCAGTTACATAAGCAGGAATTAAGATACAATGTTCCCTAATTGCAGAAATAAAGGCTACAATTTCATGACTGTCTATTGTAAAATTGATTGTGCTCCTACTCTGCAACAGGATGAGGTGCTACTGAAATCACAGTCCTCCTTTCATGGCAGTGTTTTATATACTTAGAACTGTAGCATTTCATTTTCCCTGCTCAAATGTGGTAGGCCTGTGAGATCTGCTTAAGCAGATTTATGAGCTTTTCCTCTGTCACTGGTCAAAAAATACAGCATTACTAGAAGAAAAAGATCCCACAGAACCACAGACTACAGAATCACAGAATGGTAGGGGTTGGAAGGGGCATCCTCTGGAGATCATTTAGTCCAACCCCCCTACTAAAGCAGGTTGACCTAGAGCAGGGTGCACAGGACTGTGTCCAGGCAGGTTTTGAGTATCTCTGAAGAAGGAGATTTCACAAGCTCTCTGCACAGCCTGTTCCAGTGCTGTGTCACCCTCAAAGTAAAGAAGTTTCTCCTCATGTTCAAATGGAACTTCTTGTGTTCCAGTTTGTGCCCATTGCCCCTTGTCCTGTGCTGGGCACCACTGAGAAGAGTCTGGCCCCATCCTCCTGACACCTGCCCTTTAGATATTGATAAGCATTGATAAGATCTTCTCTCAGTCTTCTCCAGGCTGAACAGACCCGGGCCTCTCAGCCTATCCTCATAAGAGAAGATGCTTCAGCTCCCTCATCATCTTTGTAGCCCTCCACTGGACTCTCCAGAAGTTCATTGTCTCTGTTGAACTGGGGAGCCCAGAACAGGACACAATACTCCAGACATGGCCTCACTAGGGCAGAGTAGAGGGGGAGTAGAACCTCTCTCAACCTGCTGGCCACGGTCTTCTTAATAGATACCATTGGCCTTCTTGGCCACAAGGGCACACAACCGGCACATGGTTAACTTGTTGTTCATCAGGACTCCTGAGTTCTTCTCCCCAGAACTGCTTTCCAACAGGCCAATGCCTAACCTGTACAGGTGCATGGGGTTATTCTACCCCCAGGTGCAGGACCCTACACTTTCCTTTGCTGATCTTCATTTTGTTCCTCTCTGCCCAACTTTCCAGCCTGTCTAGGTCTCACCAAATGGCAGCACAGACTTCTGGTGTATCAGCCACTCCCCCCACCCCACCCCCCCCAGTTTTGTATGATCAGCAAACTTGCAGAGTGTACACTCTATTCCTTCTTCCAGGTCATTGATGAATGAACCCCCAGGATTTGGATTCCATTTTGACTTATGAATGACTTGTTAGGATATGTTCCTGCTGTATTGTTCCATTGGACATGAATCATTCCAGGCTGTGGCCCTTGAACCAAGGAGTTTTTGGTCTAACTCAGAAAAAACCCAAATGGCTGAACCTTAGAACCAGGCTCAGAAAGATTACTTCTGCAGGGCATGAACATCCTGGGCAAAGACACCATATGGATAAAAGTTTACCTCAAAACAATCCTGCCGCTGATGTTCCTCTTTGTGTTCACATGTCTCAATCCTTTCTAGCCCAGCTAGCAGGAATAGGTTGGGAGTCACTGCTGCCACATTTTCACTGTTGTCTAATCCCTCTTACAAAGACTCAGACACTGGCAGGACACTGGGAAGTCTGGATTGTACCTCCAAGTGACAGGGGCCACATATCCAGTACTGGTCACATAAATTTACGGTGCCTGATTTATCCATCTGTAGTTCGGGGTAATGATGTTTATCTTCCTCCGTAAGTTCTTACGGGACACATAGGTAAGAAGTGCTAGTATTCATTTTCAAGCAATACACTAGCAATGCAGGCTGCAGGTGGTCCATCAGCTTTTATACCTTTGAAGAAAAACATGATCAAACTGGCAGTACCAACTACTTGGCTCCCCAGAGCATGAAGCCCGTTCTGGAAGTTAAGGGATAGGTGACCCAAGATTGGCACAGTGGTTGCCCCAACCTCCTCCACCACTACTGCTGTGATTGCTCCTGCCATAATCTCTCCTGTCCCTGGTAATGATGGCTACAGCAAGAATGGGGACAGGGACCACAGGAGCAAGAGCAGACAGAGCTGTCATCAAAACACATTCATTTCAAACTCTTTTTGGAGGTAGGAATGTGGATCCTATCAAATAAAAACCCCACAGTGAATACTGGGAAACAAATGAACTGGTGACTCAGAGAGCAAATAATTAACGTTTTAGCCCTAAGATGATTTGAAGCATCAAGATGCTTTCCATTTTGCAACTGTAAGATATGTTTTATATATTTGGAAAAGGAGCCCCTTGTCTCCTGGATATGTTTCTACATGAACTTCCTTAGAAATCTAGTAAACATCTCTGCTGAGATGGCTATCTCTGCTACAAGGTTATGTCTAAAAAAGGACAGTGATCTCAAGTTAAACAGTCAGTATGTGACTTGTAGAGTCTTGGCCCCCAGAATACAGACATGTCCTGTGGGAAATGAGGGCAGCCACAGAGGTTTCAGGGAGTAGAAAGGAAGAAGCGAAATACCAATGTCCTTTTGGAAAGAGGTGACGAAGTCAGGCTAAAAGTCATTATAGATGCCTAAATCTTCAAGCTAAAAGGCAAGAGTCACCCTACTATTTTAGAAAAACATTTGGTTGAAGCTATTGTGGAACTGAGGAGCAGTAGATGAAGAATCCAACGGATTAGGACGCACTTAACATTGCAGCATTCTTATCAAAAGAAAGCTATCAAAAGAAACTTGCCCAAATATTTTTCTAAGTCGGAATGGTAACTGTACAAAATAGTGGTAAAAGTAACAAAAAATTGGATAGCAAACGCTCTCTCCTGGCTCACTGTAAAGCAGGTAGAGTTAAGCAGTAAGCGTCTGAAAACTGCGGTAGGCACAAGACAAATCCATCCTCTAAAATACTGCAGGTGTTGGTCCCCACAGAGGAATCCACTGATAACAATCCATTCTACGATTGGCTGAGAACAGAAAAACAAGGAAATCAAATAATCAGACTAATTTGCCATGCATTTAGTCTTAGTAATTTTCTTCCAGAGAAGGAGCAAACATTATTAAACGTTATTAAATAGCCATCATAATATTTTCTAAATGTGAGATATTTCATTGTTTCCATGGGAAGAAAGGACTGCTTCCAGGTGTTACATGAGACACTAGACCTAAGATGTCAGTTCAGTAAGACGCTTGGACAATATTTCCAGTACTCCAAACACTGTGAGGGCAGTCAGGGCAGCGAAGAATTATATGGAGAAAAATAATAAACAAAAGGAAAAGATGCGTTTGTGTGTCTATGTATAATCTCATTTCCCAAACCAAATTGTACTTGTCTTTTTCAAAAGAAATGATCAGGGGTTTAGTTATGTATCATCTCTCACAGCCTACTTTACCATGAAGCTGATGTTCAAAGGCTCAAAAATCCTAAGTTCTGATATATGGTTATGGATGTTATTTATTACATTGATAGGCTTGAAGCTTATCAGTTTGCAACACATTATAAAATTGAATAGGACATGGGTAGACGAGGAGAGAGCTCTGCTTTGATTCTCTTTTTTATTTTGGGGGTTTGTTTAGTTGGTTGGTTGGTTTTGGGGGGTTTTTTGGTTTCTTTGCATCTATCATGGCAATTTCTCTGAAAAACTATATTTTAAATATGCCATACTGGGGATGGGATGATCGGAAGCACCATGAAGAATCCCAGCTTGACTCATTCTTTCAACATAAGATTTCTCATTGATGCTTATTTCTCCGTCTCACAGATATCATGGTGTGAGGCATAGTGTAATTAGACAACAGATTCTCATGTCTTCCCAGATTTATGAACCAAGTACCTCAATATAGGCACTCAAAGCTGAGGGTCACAAAGGTGGAATTAGTCTGCGTGAATGTGCCCGCAGTGCAGGTGTGTCCATCTGAGCAGGAGCGATTATTTTTGTAGCCAAGGCAAAACTAGTTTTTGGAGTTCAGGTAGTTATCATGTGGAGGCTGTCAACATCTGATCAGAAGAACACTGTCCTTATCTGTGTTGATGTATGGACCAGAAGACTATTCATTGATTGTAATGGCAGGCAGACAACTAGCTCAAACTGGTACACCTGTACTGCAGAGAGCTCTCTACAGGTGCTACTGGTTTTATTGTCAGATCTCAGTAGAGACATCCACATCAGTCATCCAGGGTTTTACTACTTCAGGGCAACTACTAAATGTTACCATCTAATAGCATCATATGAATTTGAATGGAGCTGTGTTGCTATCCAGATAGCTAACAAAAGGTGGCTCATATTGTAAAGGTTCTGACAGCTGGGTGTTTTGTTAGTCATGTCACAAGAAAGACATAAACCAAAATGAGCTTAGAGATCAATTTACCTCCTCACAGACAGATGACATCTCTGGCCTTACAGAGAAGGAATGATCTCTGCATCTAATCTCTCTATGTGTCCCATCTGTGCATGCTTAACCTTTTCAGGTTTCATCTCCTTTCTGCTTAAAGATGGATCTGTGAGAAAATCCTTAATTAGGCAGAAGGATCAATATACAACACAGAAAGATACATCTTATTACGCAAAGAGTTGTGACTGGAGAAAAAAATGACTGGATAATACCCCAAATTCTTGATAATGTGTGGAGAAAAAAGCAATAATAAGGAAAGCAAGACTGGCATGTTAGGTGTCTCTGTCACCTACAGCATGTGAAGTCCTGCTTTCCTAAGAAACTGCATGATTATAAAAACTTGAAGATTACAGTCTGTAAAATGATTTGCAGATGCCCTCAATGGCTGTTTTCAACAAGAGCAGAAGCACTGTAAGTAAATAGGAAGCAACAATTCTGGTCAACAACTTTCCCTCACATGTGTTTAAATCAAAAGTGAAAGCATGTAATAGTTTAATGGAAAAGAACAGATCTGACCTCTTTGATCAAAAGTGTCCTTCTCAGCACGCTCCAGCTCCAGCTGGGAAGGCGCTCTGGTTTGACAATTTTAACTCTACATGTACCAACAGGATTGAGTTCCTGAGTGTATCTTTCCATTACGATTTTTAAACCCTCCTGGAGGCAAGTATACAGGGCAGTGCAGAGACTCACGGGGACACTTGCACTTGGTGTCCTTCGCCATAGATCCAGGAGAAGGGTACAAGCAGGGGTTACCTGCACTGCTGCTGGGCTGGCAGCAGGGCATAGGACATGTACTCTCCCCCCCTCCTCCAGCTCCAGGTTAACAGGCTCTGGGAAACCAGGAAGGCTGTCTCCCCACCCTGGGAGTATGCTGGAGTACCTTCAGCTGAGGTCTTCCAGAACACCAGTGTAAGTAGCTATCTCCCTTCCCTCTGTGAGGGTCTAGGGGGGATCTGGGTCTCATTTGGGATAGGGGTAGTTAAAACCCTTTTTCACATGCTGAGATGGGAACATTTCCAAAAATGGGGGCTGAATTTCCTCAACAACGAGAACCCAGATCACGGACGGTTAGGTGTATAAAGCAGAAAAAAGTCTTGGAGATGAGAACCAATAGAGGTTTCCTTTGGGGGGTGTTGTTATTGTTGTTGGGGTTTTTTTATAGCACTTGTGGTAGCTGAGAGTCCTTTCAGTGAGCTTGTTAGCAGGAGCTGAGAAATAGAGCGGCAGAAGGCCTGTCTCTTTATGTCTGGTGCTTAAAAGGAGGAGTAACAATTTTTCTGTTTCAAAACATAGCACTAACACATCTCAGTCTTGCTGAGCTCTGTACTTGACCTGGCACTATGATACTTCCCTCAATTTCTCACATTAAGAGCTGCCTAAAAAAGAGTCAGTATATCCACACGTATTCTGACTAAAACCTTTCTTTACCAGTTCTAATCATGACACTTTCAAAGTAAGATTTTAAATAATATTTTTTTTTCTGAGGATAGAAGTTTATAACAGAACAATTTGTTAAAACAAGAATATAAACAATTTATTTATTAATATGCTTGTTTAGTGTTAGTGGTTTATGACTAACCACATCTTAGTGGTCTGGTTGCTTTTTGCTTTATTTAGATGTCTCTAACTTGATCTGGGAGTGTAGTTTCCAGCAGGTTTGGAAATGTTCCTCCAACAAAACTGCAGGATAAAATAGCTGGTGTTTTAGCTGGTAGGAATTCTCAAGCTCAGATGCCTACTTTCATTTCAGTGAAAAAGCCAGAACAAACCAACATATTGCTAATTAGCAGAAACACTGATTACATATGCCAAACATTTGGATTAATTGGTTATAAAACATAAATATTTTAAAATGCACTTTCATCAGGCTCTGTGATTTATAGGTATTACACAACAGAAAGAGGCTACTCAATTGAATTAATCTGAAATGAAGAGCATTTGAAACCTCTCATTCTTTGTCTTTTTATTAATCTCAACTTGAAGTTCTTTTCTATCTTGCAGTTGTGTACTAAGCATGACAGAATAATGCCATCATAGTACAGAAATATTTTCCAAGCATAATATGATGTTCTTCATGATTATCTGTACCGTAAATAAGAGAATCCTGTGCGTATTGGAGATACCAATTAGAAGAATTAAGCCGTGAAAGCATCCCTTCAATTAATTTAGCTTTGATCTTTTGTATAACTATGTCATTGGAAAGAATCCATCTCTTCACTTCTGTGCTTTTTAGTGAAAGCATTTGCACAAAAGAAGGAAGTTTGCTCACAAGGCAGACCCAGCTCTGCTGTCCCTCTTAGGCAGTCTTGTCTGCCTTCACTACCTGTCCCAATGTTGTGTGCAATGAGGCAACAGCAGAGAAGGGATGAGAAATCACAAACACTCTTTGTCACAAAAGGAAATAGATGCAATTCTGTTACTTTAACAGTGGACGAAGAAACAGGTGAAACAGAAGTAACACCAGCTCTAACACTTCTGCGTGATTCCAAGGACTGGAGGAGGCCAGCACACAGCATCTCCCTGCAGCAGGTTGTGTCCAAGGAGTCAGGCCTACTGCTCCTGGCTTCTCAACCTATGTGATTTTGGTTTTGGGCAGCCTGTGTACCTCTGGAGAGACATACCAACCCAGTAAAGCCATGGCTTTACAAAGCAGCGCCTTAGGCTCCCAGAACGGGCATCTGCCACATCTCTGGGCAGGCCATAGTGTAGTTTGAAGCAGTTGCTCCTCTGCTGGGAGTGTGGTCATCCTGAGGTTTCATCCTCTCTGTAACTGCCTTTTCAAGGATGGCAGGCTGCTACTGAAACACCCTGTGGCTCCTCTTTGCCAGAAAGAACAAATCCACTCCTTCAGCCTCTCCTCACACCACCAAGTACCTTGGCAGCCTGGCACCAGACCGTCTCCAGTTCTTCCACATCCCTCGTCAGCATGGGACCCAAACGGGACACCATTCCAGCTGTGGCTCTACCTGCAGCAAGCAGAGCTTGACCTGCAGACCACTCTTTCTAATGTAGCCCAGTTCCCAATTTCTGCTTGTTCCCAGTCAGAGTATGGTGTTGGCTCATGTTGACCTCGGTATCCCCTGTATGCACAGGTCCTTTCGTCTGACTGCTCCAGGCAGCATTCTGCACCTCTCCCTCTTGAATTTGCCTTCTCTCTGCCAGGTTCATGGCAGCCCCATTCTCCAGCAGGTTTAGGTAGCCATGATGGCATTTCCCAAATACTGAAGCATAGTCATACAGCCCACAGCCACAGTCACATTGCTCTCCCACCAAAGACCTTTGTCTGCTCCACAGTTGTATTGGGGCACAACCCAACGGGACGATAGGGCTTCCTCAGCCCACCTCTGTCCGTGATGGTTCATATGTGTTCTCCCACAGCATTGTCACCTGTCTTGCTTGGAGGCAGGGGCAAGGGTAAAAGGCTGCTCACCCTTAGAGCAGCATGCATGGCCATGTTACAGCTTGGGATGATAGGACAATGAGCAGGGGGAAGGTTGTCTCACACAGATTGAAAGTGCTTGAAAGTGCTGCTGCTTAGCTCAGTTTCTTCTTCAGCATTTGCAAGTTGGGGTTACTGGGGCTATTAGGAAAGATCAGAGATTTTGAAAGCAGTTGATCTGCTTTTCTGGCTTCCTCTGTGTCAGTAAAAAAACCCCAAACCTAAACCAACAGATCAGGTGTCTCTCTCCAGCCCTAAGCCCTGAGGCATGGTGAAGTTCATATGTGTAAGTTTGCTTTCCCTCCAAAACGTCCAATGTGCCTCTGGGCCCTGACTCTTGTTAACCCCTGAGTTCTTATTTGGGTTGTCACAGACCACAGTTATGTCAAGGTTAATGGTACCAATTTCCTGGCACAGGTAACAGAACCACAGAATCATTTTGGTTGAAAGAGGCCTTTAAGACCATTGAGCCTGACAGTTCACTCTGCACTGCCAGGATCCCTACACCACATCATGTCTTTTAAGCACTTCCAGGGACAGGGACTCCACTACCTCCTGTGCCCATGCTAGTGTCCCAGCACAGGTCAACTGATGAAGGAAGATGAAGTCTTTCTGCAGACTTGCTCATCTCCTGTCTTCCCTGGATGCAGCTGGGGTGTGCCACAGCACTGACACTGGGATGGGACTTCCTTACATGCTGTTATCTCTGCCTGCACGCAGAGTTCACCGGGCAGCTGTTGAGACACACCAGTACAGGCACCCTCTGCTCTCCGTGGGATGCTCAGGTGGCCCTGCTTCTCACCTGTGGCTTCTGTGAGAAGAGCAAATGTGTTTTGTGTTGGTAGCCTCTGAAGAGTTTTGCCTATAGCCACAAAGCGAGCATATGGTACTTCAAAATGCCTGGCTGATAGGATCATGCCTGGGGGAATGAGCTGAAGTCTATCTCCTGGGAATAACCCCTCCTGGGTTCCTGCCAGGCTGGAGGTGCCCATGGGTGCTGGTAGCAATGGTGTGGGCATGGGAACATGTGTGAGCACCAGCAAGCAGGAAGGAGAGCGATTATACCAAGTCAATGCTCAGCCTAGAGGCATTTCTAAGCACAGGCTCCCTAAGTGGGGCTTAATGTTAATAGTTGGGTCATGAAAAAGAGCACTGCTGCACTGGAAGGGAAAGCAAGCCCTTGCCACATATGTGCAAGGGGGTCTGTGGCTGTGCTCGAAACTAAACCAAAGTGTTCAATTCCCAGTACAGTGCTTTAACTGTCTGATGACCTCCTCTCCAGAGAGCTAATCTCTTCAGAGAGAAAATGTCCAAGAAGCTACAAATAAGCACTGAAGGGTGTTCTTAATGTTTTTCTGCAGCGGCTGATAATTTCATTACTGACTCTTTGAGGACAAATTTGTCTTTATTTTGTGGTATGTGCTCTCAGGGGTGAGTAAAACTTCAGTTTTGACAACCCAGCAAAGGATTAAAGGGATGTGATATGTGTGTTATTTTCATTTGTTCTCACAGCTGTTCTCAAATGAGTGTCATCTGAAGTGATGCAGTAAGTAAATATATAACTAGCAGGCCAAAGGGCTTTCCAACCTATGGTGAACCTACTCTACAGTGAGGACAGCATGAAAATTCATGTTTACCCACTGACCCCTGATGCGTGTGATAAAGCTGTGGCAGTGGTACAAAGCACAGCCTCCCCAACAGGAACTTTGTTTCCAGTTTGAGTGCCTCAGTGCTGTCTTTTAAAGATGTTTTAAAGAATCTTTTAAAGAATGCTCTTTGTATGTTATTTTTTATTGCACTTATTCTTTTAGCCAATCTTGGCTCAAGAATGGAATTAGAGCACAGGGCCAAATGCAGCCTTTCACTTACTGTTACATGATGCATTTTTATGAGCCTTCACTGAGCTGTGAATTAATCACCAGATTTCAGTGTTGTTCTCAGCAATTTGAATCCAGGTGTGGTTTTATATGACCTTTTGTTTACCTGATGTTTAATGGGAGTAATTTCCCTACCTAAATCCTGAATGTCAGGCCTGTATCCTGTACACAGGTGTCTTCCTGAAGGATGTTCCAAAATGGCAAATCAGTGTCACACAGTCTTCTATATTAAATCAGTTGGGGATTAAAGAAAAGAGGTAATATGAGACATTCAGGGATTATTGAAAAGGTCCTCACTTCCTACTGATAAGTGTCTGGAATTTCACTGATAGTGTCTCTTCTGGAGTAAAATTCTCAGCCATACAGCGCTATATTGCATGGTTCCTTCATCAGCCAGGGCCCACCAGGTGATGGGGTGACACACTGCAACCAGCAGGACTTAGCAGCATTAGTGTAATACTGCAATCAAGTGGATTTGTAGAGATTTGTAGCACAAATATTAAGACTGATGTTGTTAATTATAGATTGCAATATTTGTATGAAAGCTGCAGATGAAACAGTAGAACAAAGTCTAGAAGGACAGTTAAGATTAATAGCTCTGTGTGTGATTTCATTCAAAGGAAGAGGAGGAACAAACTGACCTTAAGATAAGGTGACAAGAAGATGAAGAACAAGACTGGAGCCATAAAATAACCAGATAAGCAAAGTGAAGACTTATGAGGGCTGAGTTGACATACTGAGGCAAAAGATCCCAAAGGGCATCCACTTCTAAAAGGCATGACAGCAAACTCACATCAGTTCCTCTTTGTTAGCCCTGGACGTACATGTATTAGTGCTTCTGAGCATATCGGTATGATCACATGAACATGGAAAAAACAACTTGGAGATTTTGTAAATTAAAATCGCCTTTCCCTCCCGCAGTGAATTTTGGTACATTAATTTGCTATAAACTGACCTTGCTGAGATGTAAGAGGAAAAAGCACAACAAAGCACTCGATGCAGTAATTCTGCTTTCAGAAGGATCTCTCTTTGGGCCTACATCACACATGAAGGTGTAGCAAGTCAACAGGTGTCACCTCATGAGTCTGGACATTATATCACACTGAGTTTGGTATCTGTGATCTGAAATACTTGAAATAAGGTTTAAAAGACTTTTGGACAGTATCTAAATTTTGTGCTGGGTCACTGAATGTTAAGGGTAATGAAAGCATACTAATGTCAAAACAGAAACAGATGCACCATACCCAATCTTACACAAAAACCAAGACAAAACCATTTTAGACCAGACAAGTTGTCATCAGTCTTGCCAGTAACGTGCAGCTGCTCCATGGCAAATTTAATTCAATCTATCCGAGACACACGCCAAATCCTGATTTTGGCTATGTATGTTCTAATTTTGCTGAAACCTGGAATGATTTCAGACCCTTGACTCCTAATTTTAGGCTTCCCTTAATTTATAATCAAACTGGAAATGTTAGCAAGCAGTCTTTAGGTGACGTCAATTGCAGGATTAAATTTACTGAAAAGAGAAGAGTCTGGGGACAAGGAAGAGATGGGCCAGGAAGATTTTGGGGCACATAACTAACCAATAAACCCCTACAATGGAAGAAAGCTAAGAGGAGAAGGTCAAGGGGGTGACGTACCCGTAAAGTTCAGAGAATAATGTAGGATGTGACTTTGTAACAGCTGTTATAAAGAAGTTGACTTCTTCACAACAGGACTCCTTTGCCAAGGAGGCTGGCCTTTGTTTTAGATAAACAGCTATCAACAGCTGAGTGAATCAATTGGTAGTGTAAATGTTTCTCCCTGAGATCATCAAAAGAGTGTGACTGTCTCCCTGAGTCAGCCAGAACAGCATGGGGGGAGTGAACATGTGGCTCAGCCCAACATGGAGCATAAAAACTTGACAACTATCAACAGTATTTCAAAGAGAACAATGAGCTTGAGCTGGCTTCAACCCATGTATTCCTTCCTGGTGACTGGAGATGTTCCTTTGTTAAAAGTTTGCTGGAATACAATAAAACCCTTACTCCCAGGTATTTCTCCAGATCCAGAGGTTAGTGTCTCTTTTAAATTGACATCAGAGATGGAGGGCTGCATAACTTCACCTGACACCAGCCTTAGCACAGCTCATTGCTTGCAGTTCATTGCAGTATTCCTTAGGTGAGGCAGTTTTGCTGTCTAATCCCACACATTTCAGAACAAGAGAGGTTCAGATAAGATGTTTCTTTCTAGGAGAGACCAATATACCTTTCAGACCTAGTATTTAGTTATTTATTCTTAACACACACTGCAATAAACATCATGCATCAAAGCATTATGAGTGAGTTTTTTAGTTCCTATGATGAGGAGTGTGACTCCCATAACCTCACGGAATATTAAAGGGATCATCCACTGGAAGGCATAGGGGCTGTTTTCCTCTGGCTTTGGCTCCTCTGTAACCAATCCCCTTTTCAGTGGGGATAAATTAGCAAGAAAAGACTATTTTGAACTCTGTTTTCATAAAATCTCTCAGTCCTTCTACCTGCAGGCCAAATTATGACTCCCAGTTACGCTATATCTTTGCAATATCAATAAAGACCGTGGTCTCTTCCTCTCCATTTGTCACTCTAGTTTAAGATGTAAAAACTGAAGTAGAAATTGCTGAATTTAATCACATTTTTGAATGCATAAATCTAAGGATAGATTTTCCTTCCCTACATTTTTTAAATGTGAGTTTCCTTCAGAAATAGCAATCCAGTAGTCCCAGTTGAACCAGTACTGTTTGACAAATTACAAATGCCATGAAAGCAAGCCATAATACACTAGGGAACTTCCCTCTCCTCCCTGCTGTAAGGATATTTATAGCTAGAAATAAAAAATGCAAACACAAAAAGAAGATATAAATGGCAAATGATAAACAAGTGCTCAAGAATTCAAAGTCAGTAGAAATTTTTAGATGACCCCAGATGATTTCCCGTTTCTTAAAAGAATGCTCTCTCCACTTCATCTCTTGACCAAGGTAAGACAAAATAGAATGAGGCAAGCCCTCTTATGGCACTTGTCAAAAACCAGGAAAGGAATGTGTGTGAACTATTAGGGAGTTTTGCTATTATGAATTAATATCTCTTAGTTAAAACAAGTCAGTCATGGGGGGTGTGCGGAAATTTATGGCCTACAGCTATCTGCCAGGGAGGGATGCAAGTGGGAAATGGGCTGCAAGTCACTTAACTGCTGGTACAGAAAACATTGTAAAACTTTGAATTTAGTGACATCTATATCTGACAAGCTTTAGACACCCTGGGAAGTCTCAGAAGTAGACATTTGTGTACATGGGAAAACTGCAATACTTAGTGTAAAACCTTTAGACTTATAAAGTTTTAAACATTTAACAGCTAAGTGCTTGATTCAGACATCAGTCCCTCACTGTAAGATAGGTAGTGCAGGAGGCAAGAAAATCCTGATGGTCAGATGATGGCAAGAAAATTCCTGTGTTAAGCAACTGGTGACATAGAAATGGAAAGCAGAAGGAAGGGAAGGAGGAACATTTGTTACCACAGCAGTACAGGCAAAGGGAAGGGCAGTAGTAGGAGGATGGAACCTTGAAAGGGCACTGATTCTCCCTGTGCCAGGTGTGTCAAATATTGGGGTGAACTTGTACCCAGCGAGTGCGGCACTATCCAGAGCACAGGGTCAGCATGACAGTGAATGTTTTAACGACATGCTTGGAAATGAATAGAGTCTGTTACGTGTGTTTTAAGAGCATGTTACAGAAATCAGTGTAATTTCTTGGTGCTTTACAGCACTGAACTGAGGACTATATGGTGGGGAGTGCAGTGCCATACAGACTACAGCCTGCTGCTACGGTGGGTGGGGATTGATCCGCTGTCTCTGGTGGATCTTGAGCTCTGGGGATGCCCCTGATAGCACTAGTCCTGGTATGACACTTAATTTCTCCATTAGCGTCTTTCTGCCTCCTATTGCCTCCTATGAGGCTGGATCCTGGTGCAGTACCAAAGCATTTGAGCAGGGGCTAGTGGGAGAGAGACAATTACATCCTCTTTGGGTTTTCCTTGGTAAAACTGGGTCTTCTCGCAAGAGAGGGATGACCATTCACCAGCAAATGACACAGGATACAGGTATCACGGAGCAAGTCGCTGGAAAGCAGTGAAGATCTTCTGAGAATTACCTGCTCTGTTCACTATTGGCACACCTACTGTGGGTGCATCAAATGGTTAAGGAGATATGTACAGGTGTGAAATGGGGGAAAAATCCTACATGCCAGTGCTTTGCAACAGCAGCTCATGTGGCTGCCGGCTCTGCAGAAGTGAGTGAACCTTATGTGGTCCCTGGTTAACAGAAGCAGTTTTTGGGCTAAAAGATAATAATCTTTTCAGGGTGCTTACAGGAGTGAAGAGCCTTGAGGGAATAAACCCATCCAAATCAGTGTGAGACTTCCAAAGAAGTTCATCCACTTCTGAAGCTGAAGATCTATCAAACCTAAAAGCCCTGCTTTTTTTAGCTCACTGCTCTATTTATTTTTTTTCAGTCGGGTTAGCCTTTTAATGTAACTATTAAATTAACCGATTGTCCCTTATTTCTTGGGTCATGACTGGTAATAGGAAGAAGACTACAGCACAGACATGAACTTTGTAAACTCTCACCATGAGCTCTCCCTCTACTCTTCACCCTAGGGACAATTCATCTCTGACTTTATGAGTATGGTTCTCAGCAAGCAACTAATCTGCTGTATAAACAAACTGATTTCCATTCTCTCGGAAAAAAAACCCAAACAAACCCGAGTATGGTTCTCAGCAAGCAACTAATCTGCTCTATAAACAAACTGATTTCTATTCTCTCTGAAAAAAAACCCAAACAAACCGAAAACCAACAAATAAATGTGCCATCTATGAAATCAACGTTCTAATCCAACACAGAAGCAAACAGCCAACACTTGGCACCCAGGCTGGTTTTCTTTACTTTTATGCCCTCTTGATGACATCTCTGCAAATCATCAGCTACGTCAATGAAAGGCCATGCACCGCTATTTTTCCCATGAAGGAGAATGAAACGGTTGAATTTGCTGTTTGAGAATCCAGGAGAGTTAAATCTTAGATAAGAGCTGCATTTGTATCTATTCTAGTCAGTGGGAATGTTAGAAAGGAACAAGGAAAAGTGCACGAGTAATACTTCTCACATAAATAGAAGCCATGATTTAGTCCTGCTGTATAAAAGCCACTGGAATAATTATTTTATCAACGACTACTGCAACCAAAGTCTCCTGCCGTGAAGTCCTCCCTATCTGCAAGGACTTGTAACTCCTATTTTGGTCTGGGACCTGGAATTCCTTCTCACATATTGTCACCTGCCCAGAGGCTACAAACTGGAATTCAGTGGAGCCCTTTTGTAGGTGAGATACATCTGATAATCCCCATTAAGTCGTCCTTGGCACTCCACCAGCCATTCAGCTATCAAGGCTGTAGGCACCCCACAGTTTCTAGGAAGGCTCAGAGGTCCTGGCATGTGAGGTGCATCCTCTCAGAACTGTGTTCATGCCCCCACACTAACTACAATGACTTCCAGGACCACAGATATTCCCCTGAACAGTATTGCTAATCCTTCAATTTGGCATAATATGATCATGCAGTTACAACATTGGTGTAATATTTGATGTAAGATTGAGTCTGCTGGACTAGGTGAGATGTTTTTCTCATACAGGGAACATTTTTTATGCTTTAGGCTCACTACTACAGTGTGCTCTTGTCAGTGAAGCATAACAAATTTTTGTTTAATTCATAGAAAATGCTATGGAAAAAAGATTTTGTCAGATTTGTAGTTCTGTTTCAGCAAAGATTAGCTAAATGAAGAAAGAATACTCACAGAAGGCTGTGACTCTTCACACACTCATGGTCACCTCTATAGTAACCTAAGGGTTTTAACCCAGTTCTCTGATCCACGAGTCCTGTCATGACTCCAACACCTCCACCTGAATGACTGCATTGAGAGCCTGTTCTTTGTCCCAGAACCACACTATACAATTCAATGGAAGTGACAGGATGTGATTTGTCCTGTGTAATCTCTCATGGCCTCTGCACCGAACGGGCTGTTACCAGGGCTGTATTCCACCCACACCCAGCACCGCATTTCACCCATGAAAGTGTGTTACAACTTGCCTTAGAGCACAGATCAGGACCTCCCGATACAGACAGCTGGTTGCAGAACTCTAGGTCTTCCCTAGCAGTGAGGGGGTTAGACATTTAATTTGGTTGTGAGATGACTGAAGTAAATTATAGAGATTTGCAAGTATGAGCCAGTCTGCAGATTCAGCTGCTCAGTTTACGGGGATGGGTCCGAATACCAAGACAGAGTATCCACACCCCATATAGGGTCCATTATAGGAGAAGGTGATTCTATCATCCATAGTAAGGAACATTCATTCATAGGAGCTAGTGAGAGGTCAGTGAAATCCAGATTTACTGTTTCCTCTCAAATCTTTCCACAACTGGATGAGTCCTCTCAAGGTACTTTTCAAAGACTCCATCCATAAGTATATAGTGTTGTAGACAAAAAAGAAAAGGTCATGAGATGTTGAATCTTCTATATGTGAATGTTCAAAAGAACTTAGGAGGAAAATCAGAATGTTTTCCTGATAATAAAAGGGACATACTTTAATCAATATGGGGCTTTTTTTATCAGAGGAAACATCAAGTGTCATTTAAATTTGTTTTGAATTACACTGGCACAGTCCAGCCTTAAGAAAAGTTGGCACATGAAAAATTCCTTTCTCTATCATCATGAAACAAACTTCTCAGGATTTTTACGTAGTGGGAATGAAGAGACTATCTAGATCTTAATTGCATGTCACTGTAGCTTTGTTACACTATTCAAAAAATAGACAGAAAAATAGATAGAAGGAAAGAAGGAAGGATGGATGAATGGATAGGTAGATAGAGGAGCTGGCTAGTTATCTGCTAACCTCCCTTTTCAGTCAGTCACATGACACACCTAAGGAGATATTTTCAGCAGACAGAGAAGTTCCTATTTACAGGTATACTTACAACTACAAAAGTACAAAATGATGAATTTGCTCAGTAGGTCACCACTCATTTTTCTGCCTGTTTCATGAAACCAACACCAAATAACATATTTGAGCAGGAAGGTCATAAATTCTAGAAGATAAGAGAGCTGACTCTGGAGTGCCCCGAGATGAAGTCCTGCATCATTAGGAGTGTTAATGACCAATCCTTTGTAAAGCGAGATTCCTACTATCATCCTGAGAAGAAATATGTCTATGCTGACCTGTCTTACCAAAGGTTAGTGCTCAGGATTTTCAAGTAGGAAAGCAAAGTAAAACTACAGCCCTTGAGAAGCTGACATTGTGAGAGTCACCAAGTCAGTTTCTTTAGAAAGAAAGAGAGTTAATTTTCCTTTATCATCCTGCTCTTTACATGTCAGACAGATCTGAGGCACAAGGAATAAAATGTAGCTGTCCAGCTTCTTTTATTTGGCTCTTGCAGAGCGTTCTACACCTCAGCAACAAAGAAGGAAATCTCTGTGGGTCTAACATTTTCTTCTTCTGGAGAAGGGCTTTTTATGCTACCTTTGCTGATTCAGCACCAGTAACAACACCCAGTGATCAGAGTAATAGCTAACTGGTCCAGCAGTTCTCCTCAGACTCTTTTACCAGTTGTTTCTCTCTTTTAAAAGCACTTATGTTCTACTCAGGCTATTTACGAGTTATGCCACTTCTTCAGGACCCCAATTTGCAGTTAGTCTAAAGAATATTTCCTTTTAAGGTATTGAGGTTATTTCTGAAATGGCTGCTGCTAAATCACGTGAAGCATAATACAGCACAACTTTCTGCAGTGGCAGGAAGATTGGATAGGGCACTTTAAGAGGTCATGTTCCTCTTCACTTAAGCTGCTTGTGGTGTTTTGGGTTTTGGGGGTTTTTTTGTTTTTTGGGTTTCTTTAAGTCTTTCAAAAGAGTCTGCTGCTACATCCTCTCATTTTACATTTTGCTTTTTTTTCTAAATATGTACTGCAGCCCAATGCTGAGGAAAAAAAGCACTGTGCTTAATCAAAAAGCATCTGCTATGGAGCATTTTGGACCTACACTGAGGATCAATAATACATTGTGGTAGCACCTGCAGAGAAAGAAAGATACTGCCTGTATATATGTGTTTTATCAGGTTTGCAAACTATACCTTATTCCAAATTTCATTTACTGGCCTTTTCACCCCAACAGGATACACATGTCATTCCTGTCCTTCTGGTGCATGGACTTGGCAAAGGCTTCTCAGTCTAATTCCTTTCAAAAGCAGAATCCATCAAATAAGCTATGACAGCACAATTTATCCTGTTGCTTAAAATCAATTCTCCCTCGGTATGAGCAATAGGTAAACTTTCCACAAAGCTGGGATTTACCAAGAAAATCTTTATGCAGAGGTTGCCAACAACTGCATCCCTGCACAGTGATCGTGGTTGCTGCTGTTCAGCAGTATAAAATATTCCTTTTGGTTTTCTTTTTAGAATAAAGCTGCTTCTATTGGTGTTGCTGGACCCTGTGAGAATTAGACAAAATTGCAATTCCTACCTCTATTGATTTTCCAAGTTTCAGGGGTAATGTCTAAACACTTCTGTGACGCTATCTTGTTATACCAACAAAATCCTGCCAAAACAGTAACTAGTTGTCGCTAGCAATGAAGGAAGTCATACATGTGACTTCGCAGGATTACTCTCTCTAGGGTACAAGCCCAGGCTTGCTGGGAGCATTGCCATGCACTGGGATGTCACGGTCTGCTCTGGAAAACTGTGGAAAGGTTCCCAGCCCTGTCAGAGCTAACATGGCCTCACACACAGCTTTTGGGCACTCTTTGGCAGGTACCATGCCCATCTGGGCTTTGCGAGCAGCTGCCCTCTTCGCTGGTCCAGGCAGATTGCCAGTGTTGCTGCAGCTTTGAAGATGGCCCAACACTGAGCAGAGGTTTGGATGAGATGTCTTCCAGGAGTCCCTCCCAACCCCTGATTTCCTGCATATGCAGCAGCCAAGCCTTTTCATGTTCCCAGACTCAGTGCCTGGCAAATTGAAATACCAGTATGGACATACCTATAGGGCCTATACAATAGTCTAGAAACTAAGTGGTTCCTTTCCCAACAGCTGGCCATTTTCAGCATATTCCCCTTGAATTTGTGGAGGCCGTTCCTCCTGACACCAAGCATCCATCTATTTTCAGACCCGCTGACACAGACTCTGGGATGTGTTGGGCCTGCTGAGATCTTGCTTACGAGTTCTTCCAAATAGCTGTGGAGAAGGAGGGTCTGCTTTCACATGTCAGATGGGGATCATGGAGGAGGCAGCATGGTCCAGGCAAATACATCATGACCCACGCAGCAGACTGTGTATTGCCAAGTGAGCCTTAGCAATGCTGAAAGAGACTACTCAATTTTTTGTAATGACAGAGTATATGGAATAGTCTTTGGCAGCCTTTCAAAACACACAGGCTGCCACCATCAGTAAAACTCTGTACTGAAACTTCACAACCTGGGGAAACAGAATCTTGAAAGAGTTGCTCAAGGTTCCCCTCAGTACTTGTACTGACAAAAATCTCCTACTTTGCTCTAACTACCTCAAGAAGAATTTGAAAATACTTTAGCAATTCAACATTTGTGGATTTATCCTGTTCTCTCAGCTGTAGGAACACGTCTTCCTGGCAGATGGTGCTAACAACTCTCCTTTTATTTTGAGGGAAAAAAAGCCCAAACAAGTGCCTTCAAGATTCATGCATCTGGTAGAGATGGAAATTCTTGTTCTTTGAAAAGTGTGTTTTTATATTTTCTCTTCAAAATGCCACTAGTTGTAGTTTAAACAATCTAGGTCCTTTTCACTATAAAGTGTGCTAATTCAGGTTCCCAGACTGTTTTTCTGTGGTTGTGTAGTCACATGTCTCCTTCTGCCTTGTTTTCCCACACTGTGGTGAAGTGGGAAAATAGGTTTCCATTCAAAATGGCCAATAATGGGAAAAAAGGGACCCCATTAGGAGCATGCTTTTGCTCAGACAGTCCCAAAGTTAATATAGTCTACATATTACATTAATATAATTACATTAATATAGTCTACATATTACATTTCTGCAGCAGTTCAAGTTAGTCCATCTTGCACTCAAACATAAACGGATTTGTAAACAGATTACAACTCTATCATGTTTGGATAAATTCAAATCTCTCTCTCCAACTCAGACAGTCCCAAAGTTAATATAGTCTACAAGCAGGACATTTCTGCAGCAGTTCAAGTTAGTCCATCTTGCACTCAAACATAAACGGATTTGTAAACAGATTACAACTCTATCATGTTTGGATAAATTCAAATCTCTCTCTCCAAGCAACTTTTTCAGAATCAGAAGTCCATAATAATGTTCACTGTGAAGACAGTTAAAAGGGTTTGGGGTACACAAAGATGATGTGTTCAGATCTACCTAAGCACTAACCTGTAAACACTCGTACAACAAAATGACACGATCCCCTTCAGGACTGATCATCCCAATTTCTTATGCAACCAGATTTTCTCCTTCAATTTCTAAAGGAAATAGGAGGGAGTGATAAAGGGTAATGTGCACTTCTTCACGGAACCATCAGGACACAGGTTGAGTACACACGCCTGGGAGCTGGGAGACATTCTCGCGTCACACAACATAGTCATTATCACCAGTAGTCAGTTCTGTACTTTTGCCTTTTTAACCTGCTAACCTTTTGCTTTCCAAGACTCTCAGTCAACAGGTTTTACTCAGAGTTCTCTGATTTACTTAGACACCCCACCTGTCAAGTAAGCAAGTCTGCTTAAGACTTTTCTTTCCCCCCCCACAAAAGAAGACAGAGAAGACAAACTTTTCCCAATTTCCTGTTCATTTCTCTTCACCAGAGTAAAAATGTCTTCTTGTGTGATGCAGAAGTTCTGACACATTAAGTACAGCATTTGGCAGTTTTCACATTTTGCAAAAATAATAGCAAGGCATCTCTGCACCTTCTAGCAAGCAGCACATAGCATTCTCTTCTACAGTTTGTGAGTTGTCAGGACTCTGGTTTTTATTTATGGCTTCTGATATCAAGCTGTGGATGCTCTCAAGGCTGGCTGCTGTCTTCCTGATTCCCTTACCTATTGGTGTGCCTGTGGATGGGAGTTTCTGGAAAGGTTTACAGCAGAATTTCCCGATGTTGTGCAGTAGCAGAATTAAAAGGTTCAGTGGTGGTTTTCCTTCTCTGATGTGTTCTTGTGCATGTGTGTGTGCTGTGTGAGTGTAGGTGTGGTGTGTACACATATACACACAGAGGATATGAACATAGTAAAGCTCAACGGACTCCAGTGTTGCCAGAACTGTGGTGATTATCTCACTATGTATAAGTAGCCTGCAAATAACCAGACGTACAGAATAGAGTCTGATAAACTTTCCAACTGGAAACAAAACCTTTACAACCCCCCACATTAATTATCTCCCAGTCCTCAAAAGAAATGAGTATGGAAAACCATTTAAACAAAATGTACCATCAGTGTTTCCATCTCTACAGAAATGCACGGAATTGTCTTCTCTTCCCCTCTGTTGAAGCACCCATGCACATTTCATGCATTTTACCTCTTACTATAGGTTTAGGACTATCCTTCCTTCCAGTTTTTCTCCTCTTTTTTGGTCTTTCTGTTAATGAACAGATGGAATGTGAGCCATAGCAGCTTAATTTACTGATTGTTTTCAAGTGGCATCAAAATGCTTGGCAGTTTAAAAATGTAATTGCAATGCAGTGTTTCTTGCGAAGTTCATTACGGGGAAACTTACTGGTCCGTCACAATTTACAAAAGATTGCTGGCTTTTATCATTATGCAGACAATTCTGTAAGGAAGACACAGACTATAGTTATTAAAAGACACAGGGTCAAAACAGAAAAATGGGGACATGCTCGTTTACAGTTATAAAACAATTTGTATCTACTTCATGTCTGCAATTGCCACTCAGTCCAGGAAGCCAAGGGCTTTTTACATGAAAAACGAAATTATAATGTTTTAATGTTTTTATTTCATTGCAATTAAATTAAACCTTAACTTTATAGGTCACAACACCCCTCCCAGCGTATGCAACACAACAAAATAACCATTTTACAACATGGTAACAAAATGAACATTCCTCCAACAACACTCTTACACCAGCATACAAATGAGAATTTTCTTCTTTTATTTTCAAACCGGAAGTTTCCTTTCCTACGATTTCTAAGAACAAATATGAAAATACAGTTTTTGGAAACAAGCCTCAAGCTTTTTCAGCTGTTGTGGGACTGGTTTTTCACTGTCATCATAAGAGCTTGAATCTTTCTTTCAGAAAGGAAAATTGAGGTGCTTGAAGTCACAGGTGTCCTGAACATCTGGCAAAGGAAAACAGCCATTGATGTCAACACACTCCATGTCAAAACCTTAGTGGTAAAGCAGGGGCAGCTGGCAGTCCTACAGCTGCTCCCTGATCGCCCCTGCTCATTGCCTGGGGGGATCGCTTTGTGCCTGGGGGCCACACCACAAAGCTCACATGAGCATCCTAATATGCCATGCAGTGGCTGTGGCAACTGGCGTTACATTTCAATCAGCAGAAGACACACTAGAAAAGATCCCTGCTTGGCTTCCATTACAAATGCAAGACACTTCCCCACCAGACCTGGAAGAGGATTCAAGCCTTGTCAGACGAAGAAAAATAGCAATTTAGGTAGCTGATTGATGAGATCTCTTTAAAGTGCCAAAAGCATTAATTTGAGTCCCCTGTGTCCCATAAGCTCATGGCTGTCTGCTTTCAGTTGTTTATTTACAAGCAGAGAATTTTAATTTCTGTCAGAGTTCTACAAACAATTTATTTTTTACTTCTGCCAAGCCTTTTCTATACTGAAATGCCTTCATGTTACACATACTGCTTTATTGTTAAATCGTTCTTCTTCACCTTTTTCTGCAGTGAACATCCATCCACACCTTTTATTAGGGCTGCATGCAGATTTTGGTGTTTGCCTTAATAATTTACAAAACATTGCAATGTTCTACCTACATTCTTCACATTTTTAAGAGCCTTGATCTAAAATGTATTATCAGAGTTGAGTTGCGAATGATACAGACTCATTTCTGCCAGAGTTTAGTTGCAGACATTTATTGTTCCTGCAGAAAACCTTCATGCAGCTACCCCAGTCACAAAAGTGTAAACAGTCACACAGTAGATGTCCTCAAGTGATGATGCATTACTGAGGACACTTTTTATTACATTACAGCTTGCATGAATTCCTCATTGCCTTCCAATTTTTATTTTTATTTTTATTAACAGCTTTTCAGTTTAGAAATGAGTCGCAGTCTATGTCACAAAGCATTCATTCTTCACACTGTACTGAGGGGTTATCAGTCTTCTGGTTTACACTCATTAAAAATCATGAGACTTTTGCAGACTCTTACGTTAATTTTAACAGGAAAATGTCACGCACTTGATACTTTGGGGGTGAGCAGACAGAGTGTGCTGTGAAACCGACTACTGTAGTAGTAACAAATGAACTTTCCAAAAACACATCCATATGTGAGATGTGGAGCATTATGGTTCATACTGGTGGTGTCCCAAAGCTGTGTAATCCTGGGGTAGGGACACCTCTGCTACAACTCTCTCAACTACACGTCTCTCTTGTAGGCAATGATTAACACAGTAAACTGAAGGTGGGGGAGACAGATGTGTAAGTCAGCCTTTGCTAATTACATAGACAACAAGCTCCCGAAGACAAACAGCATTCATTAGCATTGCTTAAGATACTGTCCACAGAGCATTGCATTAGCTCAGGAAAACCGAGCTGGGACTCTTTCTTCTGTGTCCATTAAACTCACTGACAAGGAGCCTCCAGAAAAGGTTGTTCAGATCTGAAAACATCTTGAACGAGAAATTCCAGTAAGTCAGTTACTTGTAGTTTGTTCTGTCCTTGATGCAGCTGTCTTTTTCTTGCAGGACACTTTAGCAGGTTGTATCAGTCCATCCAGCCTCCACCATGACTTTTGCTCTGAGAAGGTTTTCTGCACCATTAAGGACGACTTTTCTTTTGCAGAAAATGAAGATGCCCTGGGCCTCTCAGGCACCCCTCCATCTGGTTTTCCCTTTAGCACTGAGGCCAAATTGTTCTTAGGTAAAAGGTCTGTCGCTTGTTGTAGGATGCTTCTCAAACCACAGCCAGGTTTGGATAACATGCCTGTCCACCTCAGGGAGTCCATATCAATGAAAAAAAACAGACTATTTTCAGAAAAAATGTGGGTTTCCACAGAAAGACGAAATTTGTAGTGAGGGTATTGAGAAACCCATTTTGCCACCAGCAAGAGTTTCACACCCTGCTGTCCTTCGGTTCTCCTGCAGTTGCTGGTGGGAGCAGGCATCCAGAGGGGATGTAGTGGTGCTGAGGAAGGCCCACGTGTCTGTCATCATTGATGGGTCTTGCACTCAATCCTTTGCTGGATGCTCACCCCGCTAAAGAACCGGCATCCAGCTGAGGCGGTTGAGCTGTGTTTAGGACCACATGAAGCTGGGAGAGGAGAGACAAGTGGCCCTGGAGGAGCAACACCTTGATCTTGTTCAGTATTTGGGCATCCTGAAGAGGAAGGCTGTGTGTCTCGGTGTTTAAACAGGCACTGGCTCTCCTCAGAAGCTGTCACCGTCGCTGCGAGGAGGCCCCGATCACCATTACTCTGGCACCACACGGTGGACACTTGCTATTACTGCAAAAGCACCTGTGCCTTGGAGACGTATTTTATCCTGTGGGGTAAAACATTTTTAAAAAACCGTGTTTATCCTACGGGATTAAATAATCCAGGCATTCATAGATGTCAGCTTGAAGCCGCCACCCGACCTTCCTGCGGCAGGTCGGGTAGGTGACATTTCAGGCACAGGGCACTGGATGGGGGTAGGAGGCTGGTTGTGTTCCGTCATCTCCTGCCTTCCCTGCAGAGATGGCTGAGGTGGAGATGGGCTCTGAAGGGGGAGAGTCAGCTCCACGGAAAACTGAGCGCTTCCTTCTCTGTGCAGTGGAGTTGGTTGGGCCGGCATGTTCTCGAGAGCGGGGCCTGGCATACGACCCTGGACCTCGGCAGCCCTACGGCA
>NW_010415879.1:769-983 GCF_000710305.1 Buceros rhinoceros silvestris | reverse complement strand
CCTCCAGGCGGGGTGGGGCTGCGGGTGCCCCGTATGGCCTCCTCTCACCTCCCTTCTGTGCCAGCACGCATCAGAAGCCACTGACAGTGAAAATGCCTTTGCTGCCTGTCAGTTAACTAGCGTGCCGACGTGTGTTCACCTTGTCATTCAGGCTGTGGCAGAACAGAAAGATTTCTGGAACCACATCAGCAAAGATGTTCCTCACCTCTTCCAA
>NW_010415879.1:0-636 GCF_000710305.1 Buceros rhinoceros silvestris | reverse complement strand
GGAGGATTTAGGGTAGGACAGTAAACAACTAAATTCAGCAGGACATGTTTTTCTGTAGTGTAGCTTCACCGACTTTGAAATGTTAAAATGTGTTAAGAAGTTTTATCTTGAACCCAAAAGTTCCTGTCACAGACCACACTCCCATCTTTAACTGGGGTGACAAATATTTGTCAGCAAGGTCCATTTGGGACCTATGCAGAGTGTTAGCCATTTTGCAGGTTTGAATATTTTGCTTCTCCAGGTCAGTGTACAAGATCCCTTTCCAGCAAGAAAACGGAGGTAGGTGCTGGTGGGCCTTGGCTCTTTAATCCTTTACTCATTTTGTGTGGTGCTCTGTGGGAAGGAAGGTCTGAGTGAGCATTAGCAGCTGGTTTTGGATTGCCTTCCTACCAGGCTAGGAAGGTCATGCAGGGTGTAGCCCGGCTCTGCTGGCCTCAGTCTCTCCATCAGGGCCCAAGGACCTAGATGTCAGTCAGGGCCTTCAGCATCTGCACTTGAACCTGCAGCAACCTGAAGGTGTCGGTCCAATTTTGACGTGTTGACTCACCACAACCAATAAAATTTAGTTTCTCTAAAAACTTGAGCACTTATTTGGAAATATAAATATGCATTCAGACATAAGACTATGTGATGGGT
>NW_010415878.1:52545-53331 GCF_000710305.1 Buceros rhinoceros silvestris | reverse complement strand
CAGGCCTTGCTATAAAGACTGTCCCCATCTTCCTTATGTCTCTCTTTAAGTACAGAAATGTTCCAATAAGGTCTTTCTGGAGCCTCCTCTTCTCCAGGCCAAACCTCTCTCAGCCTGTCCTTGTAAGCAGAGGTGTGCCAGCCCTCTGATCACTTTTGTGGCCCACTTCTGGACCCTTTCTGAGAGGTCCATGTCTTTTCTGTGCTGAGAACTCGAGAGCTGGATGCAGTACTCGAGGTGAGGTCTAGCCAGAGCGTAGTAGAGCAGCTGGATCACCTCCCAGCCTGCTGGCCACACTGCTTTTGATGCATAAATATATATAAAAATGTATAAAAGAAATTAGGTTTAAAGAGTAATTTTTATCAAGATATTATTTTATTTAGTTAATATTTGATTTTAATTTAAAACTATGTCCCTATGTAAAAATAACATTTCCTGAAGAACTACCATTTTATTTAAAGCAACTTCATTAAAAAATAAGATCTTCAATAAAAAATGGATGTATCGATAGAACAATGCATTATAGTTAGCTACGTATGCTGAATTATATCCTAACATCACGTTGTCTTCAATGTATTTAGATAACTTGATTCTTCTACTGAGATTTTACATGCTTCCTAAGTTTATTTTTGGTGTGAAAACATACAGGCAATTACATACTTAGATTTCCAGTTTTGTGTTCATTGGAATAGAGTTTGTAAAAATTACTTACAGAATAGTGTATCTTTTCCTGCATCCTAAAAAAAAAAAAAAAAAAAAAAAAAAAAAAAAAGGAAGCTAGTCCAA
>NW_010415878.1:46465-52516 GCF_000710305.1 Buceros rhinoceros silvestris | reverse complement strand
TTTCCTGCATCCTAAAAAAAAAAAAAAAGAAAAAAGAAAAATAGGAAGCTAGTGCTAATCTGTGTTTTTATATTTTCTCATGTATCTCTATTTCCTCTCAATACGATTTTGGGGTTTTTTTTAAAGGTTTCAGGAATCTTGCTTTCCATCAACTTTCATGGACTATTTTATCTCCTACAACCTTTTTGTAGTTCTTGGCAATATAAGATGAAAGACTGGTACTTGTATTACTTTATATGTATATCTAAAATAATTGTTTAAAATATAAAACCCCCAAGGCTGTTGAGATTATAAAAAAAATAAAAATCTGCTTTTTGCTTTCAGTTCATAGCAGCTATTTTTGAACTCATTCATGCAGTCTTCAGGTTATAGGGTAAATACGGGGTAAAATAAATGAGATATAGATATAGATCATTCTCTGCTTACGAACATTTGTTTATGCAGAGTCACTTTTGCCTTTAGATGTGAACATGAAGATATGAGTAACATTCAAGGAGAATACTTGCAGGAAGGAGAACTGCTTAGAGCTAGAGAGGATAGCAAGATTAAGCCACAGAGCTGAACTGAATATTTTTAGTGACGTTGAGAACCACTTTTATTCATCAAGTCATCAAACTATACTTGATATAAACTTACCAACTAGTAAGAAGAACTAGTAAGAATTCATCAAATACTTACTTACTCTGGAGTCACATACATGACTCAAACTTGAAACATGGCACAAAGGTATGAGCACCTATTTTAAAGATGGTCATATATTATCTATCATGAACTGATATTAACTATGAAATCAAGCTGACTTTGTAGGAATAAGTGAAAACCTTTGTATCAATGCATCACTACATTAGGAAATGAAGGGTTTGATCTTCAGTATATTAGAAGAGATCTATAAGTACTCAGATAATATAGGAGAAGTTAAGTGGAATTCAGTCTGAATGTTGTCTGAGCTTCAATATCCTGTTAGAGAGAAGTATTTAAATCTCTCTTTCAAGAGATGAGTAATATGGGTTTGGACTTCACAACCGGGAAAACAGAAAAAAATGCTGGTCTTCCATGTTCTGTATGAAAACTCTAACAGGTGGAGAAAAGACAGGTAAGCAGCGTTCCTCTGAGCCTTCTGACATTTTAGCATAAGCTAGGCACCCTGCTGCTCAGCACTCGAGACTAGCGAATGTCTTGATGTGTGACAATCTGAACTGGCATGAAATGCTTTACCATAGAAAGTTTAATGCCAGAATTTTGAGGAATTGTTTTGAGCAATGTTTTGAAAATCAGTCTTGAATTTGGCTAGCCAAGGTCGAGGTTAAATGGGACTTGAAAATAATTTAAGAGGACAGAAAGGAGAAAATACCCCCAAACTATCCAGAACTTTAGATTCTGAAAGTACTAATGTGCATGAGAAATTGTATCAGTTGCTTTTAGAGAACAACAGAATTATATTTGTGCACAGATGCTTTATGTTCACAATTTGTTGCATTCTCATGATTTTAAGTTGTTCTTAGATGAGGGCCTGACTTGGAAAAAGGAAAAATAATGTATGTTTTCACACAAGACATCCCTGGCTCCGAAATTCTGTGTCAGGTCAGATTCCATACTTCAGATAGATCACGTATGACAGTTACTCTTATAACAAGATCTACTTTTTTTCATTAAAATGCTGTGTTCTATTTATTACCTTTCAGACTAGAAAAGCTTTAAAATTAGCTATGTGCCATCCTTCTCCTGTCTTTGTTCAGTTATATCATCATACCATATTTAGCATCTGTTATGTAATTCTTGTTCTTTTATTCTGCCAAGTGTTGTAAAACCAAACCTCTCTCTGTTCAGATGTTCTGTGGGAAGGTATTTTTGGTTGTTACTCCAGATGTGAGCTCAGTAAATTATGAAATTGCAGCAATTTCATATGTGAAGAGGAAGGACACCAGCATGTCGTCTTCCTGACAATTTTTTGCCTGCAGAACAAGAAGGCACATGTGTAATCTTAAAGTTGTGCCCTACTGATGCAGGAAAGCTTTGTGGAAAGGGGAGAATGCAGTGTTTCTTTTAGATAGAAAAATGTAGCTTTTCAATATTTTGTGTTTGAAAAAAAATATGTTATGACTTGAAAAAATTACCCTGCCCTTCATATAAGCATGGAGTTTTTCTGTCAGAAAGAAAAAAAAATGAAGAAAATAATTGTGAATGGAAAGATCCTTTAACACGGATACATATGACCTGTTTTTATCTATAACCATTGTTAGCTTTTCCATCAATGGTCTCTGAATGTTACTATTAAAGGATGTGGAGATGTGGTGCTGAGGGACATGGTTTAGTGGTGACTTGGCAGTGCTAGGCTAAAGGTTGGACTGGATCTTAAAGGTCTCCTCCAATCAAAACAATTCTATGGTACTCCTTTTCTTAATGTACATCCTTATCTTGGGTTTATCACATTCTCAGTAGTTGACATTTTGGAAAGACATCCCGTGGAGCTAAAATTCATGACACCTTTGCCAGATTTTTTTTTTTTCCAGCCAGTGCTGAAGACCAAACTACAAAATGAAGGCCCTCTACATAGCTTAGTTAATTAAAAATTGGGAATGTAATTATTTTCTTAAACTCATATGAACTTAAATGGCTTTGTATATTATGGATGCTAATTGTTGAATGGAAACACATATTCCAATGTCAAACAAACTTCTTGTAATATTCAGACTTCCTGAAACTCAATTATGTTTTCATTTGACTTTCATTATAACCAGTTTTTACTGTCTTTTTACATGTAGGGATTTTATTTTTGTTATTATTTTAATGTGTTAAACTACTTTCCATTATGTTAATTTCCATTCTTATTGCTTAGGAAATAATTGTAATTTTAATCAAATAATTCTATTCTTAATTCTAAGTGAAAGATGATTAATGTCTTTCAATGTCTTTCCAGGAGATTTGGTAAAAAGGAAGGCTCAGCGTGAATTACATACAACTCTGACTAACTTAGAGCATCAACACTTACCCACTGTGACCCATATCTTGTTCTTGAGTCCTTCTTGGGTCGTGCCTGTGAGAAATACGGAGTGCCTGGCAGTGCTGCTGAACCCAGAAGCCATATGCCTGATGCGTCCCATGTCATTTACTCCAGAAGACTTGTGAAAACAGGCTGAGCAGCACAGATGGTGGTCATTTGCACAGAATTTGCAGCTTCAGGCTTTTCTGCCAGTAGACAACCACAGCGCATTGGTTATGCCAGAGCAGGTCAAAGAATAAGAGCTTATTAAGGTGAGGACACCTTTATATTTTCAGGAGTCTAACAGAATTATATTCAACTGAAGTATTATAATAGAGAAACAATATTGTTTCTAGTTAAAGAAAGGTACAGTAATTGCAACAAAAACATGCTGTTTTCTCTGGATTTTTTGCTTACAGAATATGTTTTCTACATCAGAAAACTTGTGCTTCATTAATGTTTACAATAATGAATTTTAAAGCCAGCCAGCTGAATGAGTATTGAAGAAAATGTTTGTATTTATTTAAAGGTTTATGCTATGTTCTCTCTCCACGTTCATGGTATAGTTTGTTGGTGCCTTCTGCCAGCCATGACTAGAAGTCACTGGCAGTCACATTGGCATGGTCTCTTGTTCACTGTGACTGAAGAACAGAACAAAGACTTTCTGTCTTCCTTCACATGTGCTAGAATGCCCTTTCAAAATTGTTAAAGGACCGCCCTCCCCCTTTACTTATGTTCCCCCCTCCACCCCTCCAACACCTGTCCATTCATGTAGTTTTAATCTGGTAGGCAAGCAATTTCCATCTCTCTTATTCCTGGACTGGAAGCCTATCTAAATAAGCCAGCTGTGAATCAAACCTATGATCTCAACATCTAAACCTACTTGTTTTACCGTAACAGATCTGGCTGCTTCTTCTTCCTCTGTCAGAATCCAGACAGTCCATTACACAGATACATTAAAGGCTGCAAGGCTTCTAGTAAGGTTGGCATGACTTAGTTTTACTTCTTAAAAAATTATTGAAACACCAAAGAGCTAAGCTTCAGGAAAAGCTTTAACAGCTGGATAGGAATAAGGGAGGACACATAGCATGACTTAGTTTTACTTCTTAAAAAATTATGGAAATGCCAAAGGGCTAAGCTTTAACAGTTGGATAGGAATAAGGGAGGACACATTTGTAATGATGTAAAACATGTAAGATTGGTTCGCACAGTCTTCTTTATTACTTCAGCTGAATTCAAAGACTGGGGACCTCATAAGTTCTTCAGAACAGTATTATTTTTAATGGACTGCACTTGACTGAACATTTGTAGACTAAATAATGACTTGTAGAACAGTGTGTTGAGAGTAACGAAAGCATCACCTTCATTTAGTTTCTTCTGCATTATTACTAATGTTTATAATGGCATTAACTATCAAGAAGGATGTGTATGAGCAATTTTAGGAAGCAATTAAGTTTTCTTTAAAGCATCTGATACAGAGCTAAAAGTTGACACCTCAGTCTTGTAATTTGTGATATATAGTTTTTGTGATTTTTTTTTTCCTGTGTTTTTCAAAGAGATGCAAAGGAATCACAAAGCACTTACTCCCTGGACTTGCAGGCTGAAAACTGAAAACATATACTGACAAGCATTCAATTTATAAACATGGGGGAAAAAATAATCAGCTATACATTCAGCCCAACAGTAGAAATCTCAAGTGGCCAGCTAGGCTGCCAGTGAGTGGATCACCCCGCAGTGGGTGAACCATCAGCTGAACTATGCTTGCAGACTGAACTCACCCAAGGTGAGATGCAAGGGGTATCTCCCAGTACTACCCACAAACAGAATGTATGCTGAAATCAAAGATGAAGCAGTCTGACAGTAAGAGTGGACTGTTTTAGATCATTCAAAGCCTTGTGTGTTTTTTGTCATTGCTGTTTGCTAATGCTTTGCCAGATTTTTCTGGCTGTAGTTTGTAATCTTTTTCATTGGAGTCTGTCAGATTCTGACAAAGTCTCTGTCAAGCTCTGTGTAGTTCATGTGACAGTAAACAGAATTTCTGGCTCTGATCATAGACTGGTGGGACCTGGTAGTTAAGAGACTAAATAAGGGAAAAGCCTGCCCTGAGAAGAAAAAACATCCAGCTTTAAAAGTCCAGCATTTTGGTATCTTGTCCTGGATGTGGATGGAGCTTCACTTTTCTTATAGTGAAGTGACAGTCTCTGTGGGAACTTGACTGGGGTTTGTAGAGTCCGTATTTTGAGACAGGACACAGGACTTGCGGCTGAGGGAAATATCTGATCATATTTGATGCATGGTTAACTGTTCAAAAAGAAAAAATTCTGACCTAAGCAGAAAGTTTTATGGCCATGTTGTCCAGTACAAGAAGTGTGTTAATTAAGAGAGTTTTCAGGATTTTCTTTTTTTCTTTTGGGCTAAGTAAATAAAATGGAAGACAGTGTCAAGCACTGAGGCAACAACAACAGTAATAAAAGGGAGCAGAAAGAACAAAAGGTGCTGGCATGTACAACATACTGGACATGCACTATTGGTGACATCTAAGAGAAAGTAGTCATGCAAAAAGTGTCACCTGATAGATTCCGTAGATGAATAGGTCTAAAGACTACAGATACTGATTTTGTGAGTGTGATTATGTGTAAGAATAAAGATATTGCTCAAGTAATTCAGGACTGGCAGATATTCTTGGCACGAGTGGGGTAGAACTTACCATGGCAGAAAGAAATTTGTATCCTCAGGCAAAAGGTCTGCTAGTGATAATTACAATAGAGAAATAAGCTTAATACTGAGGGATGTGGAGAGAAAGTAGAGAAATAGGACATGGACTCACAAGGAAGCAGAGAAAGGCAGGTGATTCCATGGGAATGAAATGAGGCAAAAAGATGAAATTCTGGAGAGAATTAAAGCTGATAAATGCAGAGAAAAAACTGACTATTCCTCCAGTCCATGTGTGGGTGTAACCAGCTGATGCTGTTTGAAGTATCTTTCTGCAGCTGTCTTCTTGAATGGTAGCAGCTGCTAACAGGGCTTGGATATTTCTCCTATTTTCTGAACTTTTCCTTTAGAGGAGTCTA
>NW_010415878.1:25298-46334 GCF_000710305.1 Buceros rhinoceros silvestris | reverse complement strand
GGAATGCCATCTAGATTTGGGCCTATATAACAGGCAAGGGTTAAGAAAAATTGGAGGTTTGCCAGTAAATCAGATGCAAGAAATTAATTGCAGGAAATGGGAAGGAATGGGCAGAAATGGGGGACTGGGAACTGAAAATGATATTGATGGGAGATGGAATATAGAATATTTGTACGGTGTTTCAGGTGCTGTAAGAATAGAGAGCAAAATCAGGCTAAGGAGAATGCTGGTAATCACAGAAAATGGAAGTGTGTTTTTAAAAAAGGAAGAGAAAGAATTAAAATACATAAGACAAATCAAGGTGCTTTGTGGAATATTTGACTACTGGGTTAAACACATTTGGACTGCATATGGATGGTGAGTTACATTGTGGAAATACCTCTCCTGAGTCAAGATAGGCATAAATGATGGGAAAAACTTCATGAAATGAGGGAGTTAATAATATTCAGAAATGATATAAGTAATTGTAATATAAAATAATGAACCTCTTCCCCACTTGCAAAAAACAAGCATTGAGACATAGGGTTTTTTTACTCAATTATTTTCTTAATGTATGGTAATACTAGACTAATTTTACTATATAGTAATATAAATAATATAAATTTATGTAAATGTATTGCAGCAGTGAAAGCAGACTGAATATCTTAAGCTGTATTATCAGAATTTGCTTAAAATTTTGTTCAAATAAACCATCCTCAATAGTTGCATAGCTGAATGTTGAAAATGTTCAGCATTTCAACGTAGTTCAGGTCTCAGAGCAAATCCGGAGGGACTTTATCACAGTCAGGTGTTAGAACACCAAAGTTATTAGTTCCAAAACTCCGTTGATGACGCCACTTAGTGCATGGGGAAGGTTAGGATCTTTAAACTGATTGAGTTTAAAGCTACCTGAAATTACCACACTTTGGGTTTTTTTAGGGCATTTCACTGCTAATGACGAGAATCTGACTTTAAATTGCTGCTTTCTAGGGTGGAGGCATAATTTCAAGCCTGCAATGAGGTTTTCCTAAAGCCCCACTAATTCAGGGCAGCAAGACTGACCTTTTCTTTTGAAACTGAAATGAAAGAGAAATAGGCAAACTTCTTTGTAGTTCGTGAGGTATTTATTGCTGTGGGCTGCCCTGTTTCAGCAGCCCTTATATAAATATTTTAACCCCATTGCTCTTCTCTACCGAGTTCTACTGTTTATTCTGAAGCTATTCCTGAGGGAGGAGTTGGTAGCATCCTCATTTTTCTTTTGAATTTGTATCATTGCAAAGAAATAAATGATAAGATTTACTAGGACAGAAATAGAGTAAGAATCAGCATGATTCCATAGCCAAGCACCTAAAGGTGGGAACCGTATTCCAACCTATTACAACTTCCACAGCTTTCCCAATGATTATTTACACCTGAATTTATGTTTCCCATAGTGAAGATAATGTTTTAGAGTGTTTATATTTAAGAAAGTTACAATTTTAAACTAGTGAATAACATTATAATTCCATGTTTCTTCACAGTTGTAGCCCATGGTGTAAATCTGTGCTACAAACTTAGCCGATCTGTTGTGCATAAGACAGATGGACTTTTCTGGCTTTGGACTCAGCTGTGGCTTTGCCCCAAGCAAAGAACTGCTGCTTTTGTGCCCCAGACAAAGACTGCAACATGGAAGATTAATAATACACAATCTGCCTTCCTTGCTGTGCCCTACTCTAAAGAAAAGTACTATTTTCACTCCTTATATATAGGCCAGAGCTAAGGACTCAGTGCTGGCACTCTATTTTTCTCATTGTGCTGCATTTTTGAGGGTTAGGTGGAGGAGAGAGAAGATGAGTGAGAACATTTTTGCTCTCCAAATAATCTGACTTACGGCCAGACAAAACTACATTTTACCAAATTTCTTTATGATGTTTGAATAAATTCAGTTAGAAGTGCGTTTCATTTACTGCAAATAAGATTTTGATATTTTTAAGGTTTCAGGACATATCAATTGAAAGCTCTTAAATAATCCTTTAGGCACATTGAATAAGACATAGAGGACCGTCTGCTATTAAAACCCAGAAACTTGACATAAAATCTTGATTACTTTTCTGGTGTTGCCACAGATTTCTTATTTGTCCCTGGGCAAGCTGCAAGCTATTCATTCTTGTTGTCTAGAAAGAATATTAGTGCATTTTTTTTTTCCTCTCTAAAATGCAAACTTTTCTTTTTCTGGTATAAATCACCTGGTCAGATATCTGAACTTCACCAAAACAGCCTGGAGGTCTTTGGCTTTATGACTTATATTTCAGAGAGAATATTTTTGGTTTGTTTGTTTCTCTGAAGATAGGAACTTCTCTTTAAATCAAACAGAAAAGTCCATCTTGGCATTTTACAGCCAAGCTATAGGTGCTCTGTTCACAGTCCAACCCAGCTGGGAGCCATGCAAATGCAGGTATTTTAGCAGTGTTCCTATGCCAAAATACCCTCCTACTCAGTGGGCTTATGGTCTCCTCTTAGCTTGTTGTCTAGAAAGAATATTAGTGCATTTTTTTTTTCCTCTCTAAAATGCAAACTTTTCTTTTTCTGGTATAAATCACCTGATCAGATATCTGAACTTCACCGAAACAGCCTGGAGGTCTTTGGCTTTATGACTTATATTTCAGAAAGAATATTTTTGGTTTGTTTGTTTCTCTGAAGATAGGAACTTCTCTTTAAATCAAACAGAAAAGTCCATCTTGGCATTTTACAGCCAAGCTATAGATGCTCTGTTCACAGTCCAACCCAGCTGGGAGCCATGCAAATGCAGATATTTTAGCAGTGTTCCTATGCCAAAATACCCTCCTTCTCAGTAGGCTTGTGGTCTCCTCTTAATATACCAAAGAAAGCTTGCATCTGTTCACATCACAGGTAAATCAAGTCCCTGTCTACCCACAGGACATCCCCGACCCTTGGTGGATTAAATGGAGGGGCAAATTCTTTTGAAAGCAAGAAATACCACCTCTTCAAGAACAACAGATTTGTGCTTCAGTTTCTAATCTACTGAGAAAACCTTTAGCATACTTTTCAGCACAGTTCACCAGTGACAGTCAAGGTGCTATGAACTGGCAAGGTATCATAGCAAAGATTCATGAATGCATACTATTTATTACCCTGTTTTTCTGAACATCTGTTATGACTGCTACTGAAGACAGCATCTTTTGTTAGACAGACCTTTGGTCTCAAGTAGCATGTCAACTGTCTATCAGTTGTAAGTAACTAGAGACAATTTATATACCTCTTGGTATACTTTCACCATCCCAGATTCCTTGTGGATGCTAGTATTTTCTGCTTGAATGAATTTACATGATGAAGACATAAAATTTTCCAGAAACATTTTTAGTCTAGAAGCTGTTTTCAGAATATTTAAGAAAAGACCTTTGAAGAGCTGGGCATTGCAATTTAAAAATGCTGCTTTTAAAAGGAAAAAGTGTTATTTCATCTTTACATGGACAATTATTTCCGGAAGTCTGGGAATGGGAGGAAAAAGAATTTTTACAGTTTGTCAGTAGACTACAGAACACGCTTACATTTGCACTTCAGAATGTGAGGGAAATACACGTAAGGCAGGATTAGTATTTATCTTTCCAATTAAGTAAATAACGTTCACCCACAGAATTAGAGAATGACTGCAAATTGTCCCTAGTTGAAATGTAACACTGGATTCCACACTAAACAGTAGTTTACTGTTAGTTAGTTAATAGTTAATTAGTACTGCCTATACAATCGCACAAACCTTTCGACTCCCGATGCACAGCACATCACTCAGAGTAATCCTATAGCTACATATGAAGTATTAATCACTCAGGAAACAAATTTCTTTTACACTAGTTAGTACTATCTCAAGCAAATAAGTGTTATATATTTAATCAAGGACAAAACAAAACAAAGCCTAATTAGTTTATGCTTGATGTTTTCATCCAAACCCATTTTTTTTATACCTGAGAACAGATATGATAAGCCTGTTGCCTGGAAAAAGAAATAAAGCTATTAGTCCAAAGAAGAGATAAGCTTTAAAATGTATTTGAAGTTACAAATGGCACACTTAAGAATAAACGATTTGCTTTATTAAATGGTTAGTTTCTGAAGTTCTATGGCTCTTCAAGGGTTTCTCTGTAATTTTATATTGCTCTCTGATATCATTTCAGAAAGTAATTAAATAAATCTCTGATCAGGCAAGCCTATACTTTACTTAAGGAGATGTGCTTTGCAATGGAAGATCAAGACTGAGTGAAATGTTCCTATACGTCATACATGGCAGCTGTTATTTTCAGTATTTGAATTTTCAGGCATAGAGCCATAATTTAGTAATCCCTCGGCTGTTGGTCCTTGTGGGTATGTCTCAGTTCACAACTGGTAACATTTTTTTAGCACTATACCCTGCTTTCCTTACAGCCCTCTTAAAGACTGTCAAACCCAATTGGCAAGTATATATAGCCCTAGGACGTAGACCATTTCAACTCATGCAATATCAAATCCAGTGGCAAGTTCTCATAATCACTAGTTTAAAAGAGAGCTTATTTCTCCATTCAGTTCATTATGATACTCTGAAACATAAAGACGTGGGAAAAAACCTGACTGTCAAATTATTACATTTTGCTTCAGATTTGTCCATTTAAACTGAATTGCAGAAACTGCTCAACATGAATGTATTTTTCTTAAGAGTTTATTATTTCCAGCAACAGTTTTTGCCTTTCCTATATGGATACATTAAGGTAATTCTGAAATGTACATGTATATGTATATATACACCAGCTAGCGCATAATTGGAAATATGGTGTGAGGACGCTTTTATTTCATTGACTTTCTATTCTTTTTTTTTTCCTAACTCCTTCATAATTCTCATGTGCATGGTACATTGCAGATAAATCAATGTCCTTGTGCTTTCTGAACTGTTATATTTATGTAAATAATAGTTCCATTCTCTGTCAAAGGATCACGGGTTTCAACTGTGTAAGAAAATATATTTCAGATATCCGTAGGAAGAAGTGAGATGCAACAGCTAGTATGCTAGCAGTAGTAGCTAAGTAAATAATAGGTTTGCGTTTTTCTACTTCACCTCCAGTTCAATTTAAGACATTGATGATTTATCAGAATATACTAAAAATAATCTGCACAACTGAAAGGGGAAAAACATTCCTTAGGACTTTTAAAAATTGAATTATTTTAATTTATTTGCAAATTTCAATGTTATAAAGTTAAAAATTAAAGGAAATTTTAAAACAGTAAGGTCCTTAAGAATATGGGCTGAAAATTTTTACATAGTACCTTTATTGTTGAGTCTCTGATGTCACATCCCTAAAGAAAAAAGAGATCGGAGTTGAACTGCTTTTTTCCTTATGGGGAAAATTCCTCCAACAGTACTGATCAGAGCAAAAAATAGTTATTGCACGTAACGGTGTCCTGCAACATCTGGTCCTGAATGAAACTAGCCCTGCTGACTTCAGATAGAGTCATCAGCTCCTGGGTTTCCAGCAAGTTCAATAGACCACGATGCTGACGATAGCACTGGGATGTTGGCCTGTAGCTCGGGAGCACAAAATGCCATCCTGTATCCAGGCATGGCAATGAATTTCTGTACTTAGAATTGAATTCATAGTCTGACTGAAGCAACTCTGCAGCTGTCCTGGAAACATTGCAAAGGATCTGCAGCAGAACTGTGAGTCTGTGGTCTGAGCCTGCAATGTGAGAGAAAAAACCCACATTCCTATGTATAACCAGGGGCCCATATGGTGGCTATTGGATAGATATGAGAACCTGACACCTGAACATGTGTGGGATCTGGAATACCTGCCTGAAGCCTTCCAGTTATGGCAGGAAGAGTAATAGATGGATGTGTACATCTAGCTCATACCTTGTACTTCAACGCTCATGCTTCAAATGGTGAATGGAACATGTAAGTCCTGGAATAGACTGAAGGATGTAGGATAACACTACATTTACGGGCAAAATAATGCCTGCCTCAGGGTGCCAGGTATGGATTTCTTACCCTAAAGGGTTCTGTAAGGAAACAGAGCCAACTGCTCTGTAAGGGAGGGCAAGCCAGGAGCCAGGGGAGACAGCTGGGCTGGCAGGACAGTGCCCTCACCCTCAGGATGCAGTTCTGTTCAGTACCCAGGTTCAGCTAACAGCCCAGTAATGACAGGAAGGCAAATTGCTCACACTAGAGCAAGGGTCTAAGTGTAATTGCAGCTCCTGAGCTAACACCAGGGAGGCTGCATGGGTGGAAGTCCCAGATGAAGTTTCCCACAGCTGTTTTTCACACCTTCAGGGTTTTCATGGCACTCAGATCTAAGCTTGCACAGCTGTGCCATATCAAAGCAGACCAGGAACACAGGCAGCTAAACACCCAGGAGAGAGGAGAAGTTAAAGGGGTGGATTACAGACAAAGTTGGTCATTAACTGGGTGGGGCAATTAGATACTGTTTGTACATTCAAGGCAGTGGTAGTTTTGCAATTGCCATTGTCTGAAAGGGTGAGTAGTAATGTGGAGCTTGTAAGATGTCATAGGTTTCTATCTCCATTCAAGGGAGGAAGATCATACTGAGAATGGGACAATGCCATTTGAGAGAACTGTAGCTTTAATTGACTCCTTGCTTCTTGATCATAAATCGTGGCATGAGAATGCTTTTCTTACCTTATTCATCTCAACAGGCAGTGCATCTGTCAGCAAGGTTGGAGTTGTCATCAGAGGAGTGCAGTAAAAACCTTTACATGAAGTATGCAAGGTAAGTCACGGGGGGAAGATTCATGGAGCAGGAACTTCAGGAGCTTATGTGCAAACTAAGAGAGCCTATGTGAGGTGCACGTGAGTTTACAATAAACCGGGTGAGAGTACTCTTCTGCTCGTGTGTGCTAAGGATCCATGAACATCGATATTTTGATCATGAGCCCATGTCTTGGATGGCTTTGGGCCTCAAGGACATGCCCAAGCACAGCTACTGAAGGCAACGAACACATCACCTTTCTCATTAGATGTTGTACCTTGGATCCTGCCTCTTAATGCAGAATTGACCTGCTGTCTGAACTAAGCATCCAAACATAAGTGTGTCACTTGCGCCTTAGGCAGAAGCAGAGAGTCCATGGTTGCCTTATTATGACATACAGCTCCAAGGAGGAACAACAACTCCTTTGGGGAAAATCTGCAGATTTTTAGCTCAGAAGGCTGTTTTGGGATAATATGATACTGAACTAGTATAAGTACAGACATGCCTCAGGGTTATATTGTCTTACAAGTTAAATCACAGAGGCAGATGAACACAAAGTGATCCCAAAGAGGAGGGTGACAGGTTAGCTGTGGAGGACAAAGCTGTTTGAGAATATCGTATTTTGTTTTATGCTGCTTTTTCTTACAGGGGCACAGAGTTGTTTTTTTTTTTTCTGGGCTCATGAGAAAGATTGGTGGGGTGGGGAATGATTTAGAAGTAAATAATGTGCGTAGTCATTGCTGTGTTCCAAAAGCAGCTAAAACAGGGATATTGTAAAAAAAAAAGAACGTAAGATAAGAAAACATTGAGTGGGAAAGGAAGCAGATAAAAATAATGGATAATGGGAAAGGTGAGAGAGGAATGGAAGATACGAAGATGGAAATATCTGAGGGGATGTAAAACTAAGTGAAGATTCTAAAGATAAGCTGAAAATCAAGGATGTTTAAGGGCTACCTTTCCAGGCAGGATTTAAAACGTTTTTAAAATAATTTACAGAATGTCTGAAATGATTTGCTGCAGAGAGACCTTTCTAGAGCAATACAGTTGGTAGAAGCTTTACTGGTGTTTATATCATTTTGTACGACAGCCATATGAGTTCTTTCATAACTGATCAAATTACTGCACACTTAAGTGGTACAGTACGTTGTGAAATGAGGAGCATCTTCCAGTCTGGGCCTGGCATCTTGTCACAGTTAGCATTTTGGAAAGTGGAAAGACTAATTGAAAGGTTTTCTGAGGAGTTAATAGGAAGAAACCATAGAAGATCAAACCTTTACATACTTCAATAGCTTTCCCAAAAGCACATGTTGAAAGATTGGTGTGACTCTCCATATTCCCTACAGAGGTAAGAAATTTGAGCTCACATAGTTTGCTGGAGACTTAATTGCAACATTTTCAATCAGTTTGAAGGAACATAATTTTTTAACCAATAAAATGAACTGAGGATAGTTCACTTTTTGGCAATGAAGCTATCTATAGTTTGTCAGCAGAAAATGATTCATACTGAAGTATTATAATATATATTAAACTATGAATCAAAACAGCTATCTAATACCACAGACCCACAGCCAATTCTTTGACATCGTCATGTATTTAACTTTGTGTATGCAAATAGACAGGTGGACTGATACATTAGTGATATTAGGCATGTGCGTAAGTCTTTGCAGATTTGGAGTTTAATCATTTCCCAGTTTTTGTCTTTGAATTTAAGCTTGTTGTCTAGACAACACAAGTTCAGACAGCTCTAGACTCCTGTAATCTTCTTATATTTATTCGACAAATGTCTGAAGCAAACATTTTGAGTAAAAATTTTAAAAAGCTCTTTTTCTTGTTTTGTACTTCAAAGGAAATCATTAACGTTTTAACACAAAGCCAAGAAAAAATTACGTATCTCTTATCTTCCATTTTAAAAGTTTTGCAAAATAAGCTGTAAGTAATAATTTGCAAATGCTAGGTCCAGGTCCTTCAAATGCTTTATGTTTATGATGACCTCATACACGTGAGTGTTTTTATAAGTATGTGCGGAGTGAAGGTCATTGGTAGGAATGTAAAACTATTTGGCACTCTGCTGTTTATGTAGCTGTCTCCTCAAAGCAACTCCATGTTGTATGACCTTTTGCATATTGTCAGTACTGAAAGAGGTGCTTGTTTTGTTTTGTACACTAAAATGGTGCAGAAGTTTTCAAAATACATTGTTGACTGACAAGGAAAACTTATACTTTCTACCCTAGGTAGAGTTGCCTGGATCAGGCTGGTAGTTATTTAAGTGTGTGTTTTCTTCTAAAAAACAAACCCGAACAGTCATCAAAAAAACAGTTAAATGTGTGGGTGAGATACTGTAAACATTTTAAGTAGTCGTATTACAGAATACCCTTTTTGATAACTAAGAACTACCTCCCACCATACATAGCACTATTGCATTAGGACTCTAGATGCTCAAAGTACCATTTAGTAAAATGTCAGGTGAATTAGAAGAACAGTTTCAAAACAACTGTGTGAAACTCCAACTTTCCTTCATACATGAAACTGTTCGCTTGCCCACTAAAACAGCAGGGTCACCTGGGCTGGACAGATACGTGAACTTTGGATGGTTTTCAAAATAAAGATGCATTCACAATTTATTGGATAGATAATTTTACATGTTTTCAACTGAGGTGGCTAGACAAAGCCTGTTTGTCCATTTATGAGTTAAGGAAAAACAGATACACTGATGCAATCAATTTTGACAACAAACCCTAAGCTTTTTTTCTCGGTTCTATACTGCATTCCAAGCACTAAACAGCTCAAATACAAAAATGTCAAATAGTGAGTTTAGTTTCAAATACAAATATGAAGTCTGACTTGCCTTAAGCAGTCTGGCACTAGATAACATGATGTGCAAATAGTTTCTCAATAAGAAATGCATTCAAGTGTGGTTTTCCACATTTTCATAGCAGTAGATTTTGAAGATACGCTCTGATTCAGCATGCCATGCGACTGACACGTGGGCACCTTTAACCTGACCTTCTGTTGAACGTTTGTAGATCTTTAACTCTTGCTCCCACGACGTCAGATGTCCTTACAGACATTCTTAAAGAAAAAGTAGTTCAGTTTTATGGTTGAAATGGGCACTGCTTTCCTGCCTCTCTCATCTCTCCCCTTTTAAGCAAGGGATGCGCTAACTCTGAATTGCTGCCTGCAGTTTTCTAGTTCCAGTTCCAAATGAAGAAACCTTTGGGTAATTTTAATTGTTTATAATTCTTTTGATATTTTCCCTTTGGAGACAACCACAGAATTTTTTGGTGGGCTTGAGCGTTGTACATTCAACGTGATTACATTGTCATTTTTTTCCCTTGTGTGAAGTCTTTATTCTTTAAAGCAAAACTGTGGATCATCATGGTTAACAATGACTTGAGGGTATTCCAGGATGTAAATTCAGACTTAAATGGAGAAAATGTGTCTTTGCAGCAAACTGTTTTTCAATAGACCAGTTCTTAACGCTACCAAGCTTCTTTCTTATGTAATGATGGCACAAAGTAATTATGTAATGATGTCTACAAAGTAACCTGTTAAAGCAGCAAAGATTCGTAACGAAGGCTAAATAGAGACAAACACTGAGCCTGTGATTGATACAAGATCCACATAACGTGATTGTAACTGAGTTTGTGCATCTGTTGGCCTTTCACAGCTTTCCAATGAATGAGATACCTTTGTTTTAATCAGCTAGGTTTCTTCCTTACAGTCACTTTTAAAACCTTGGTGCTTGACTCATAAATTCATTGGTGCCTTGTGAGGTGACGAATATGTTTCCACAGAAGATTTTTCCAAAACAGAATGAAAGAGCACTCCTCTGGATAAATAAAACGTAGCAAAGAGGTGCGAGTTTGACCCCATGATGTCTCCTGTAGTTGTCAAGGAGTTTTCTCAGTCCTTACTTTTGTTTTATGCTCCTGCACAGATGCCGAATTTACAAAATCCCCATTTTTGGCAAAATAAGCATTTTCTTCCAGAGCTCTGATGTTGCTGAAAAATCCCCAAGCTACCACTCTCTCTCCAGAGATCTACCCTTGGAAGTTGCCTGGATGTTACATGTTCGGGGACACAAAAACTTACTTGCTATTGTTATTTTTCTTAATTTTTAAGATACCTGTCAATATCCATGAGGAGTATGTCAGTCTCCACCAGAAAGCTCTGCCAAGTAAGAAGGTGCCTTTCAGCATGAAAATTGTGATATGCATCTCTAGGAAGAGTTCAGCAGTGAAATTACTGAACTCTTCATGTCTATTCAGCAAGCAACCGAGTTTATGTACTCATTTAGGCTGTTTGCTTTCTTGATTGTCCCATTTCTTGATTGCTTCCTATAGAAAATGAGTCATAACCTTGATATTTTCTCATTATTTACTGACTTCAAATTAGAGTGGTAGGATTTTAGCGTACATGGGAAAGCTGTAGCCTTCAGCAAAATGTTTTGACTCTGAATTTGTGAAGTAAAAGAAAACAACATGGACACATTTAGGCCCCCGACCTTTATGGGGAACTCAATGAGGAAACTCAACAATTTGATGTAAAAGACTGTAGAGGGGAACACTAGATATGTCTCAATTGTCAGTTTAGCCAATACACCTCTGAAATGAACAAGGAGAATGACAAAGCCCTTTGCAGACATCTGCAATTCCAGTTTCTAATTTAAGGACATAGAGCAATTCTACAGATCATGTTGCTGTGGTGGAAGGAAACAGGAATTTGTGCAGGAACCTATTAAACAGGATAAGAGCAAGCAGCCTGGCCAGGCACATAGGGCTGTAACAATCCATTCAGGATTATGTTTACTATCAAAATAAAAATGAATTCTCCACATAAATGAGCTAAATACTTATCTTATTGAAGTTTTACCTATTTGATACCAAAAACTAGTTTCTCAATTTCATTACAGCTTGAAGACAAAAATTGTAGTTTCACAAAAATTTAATGGATTTTTTTTTTCTTTTTTAGATACAAACTGGCTATTGATGCTTAAATTTGCTATATGGCAATCAAAATATGAAATTTATGACAGGATTTGCCTCTGGTGCAAGGGAATTTTAAGGAAACCACAGCTTAGAAAGCCTCTAGTCCTGTAGAATGATTTTTTTTTTCTTTTTTAGATACAAACTGGCTATTGATGCTTAAATTTGCTATATGGCAATCAAAATATGAAATTTATGACAGGATTTGCCTCTGGTGCAAGGGAATTTTAAGGAAACCACAGCTTAGAAAGCCTCTAGTCCTGTAAATGGAGATTGCCAGGGCATTTTACCCTCAGGCCCCAATAACACCCTGTAACCTGGAGTATGCCCTGGCATATATCCACCCCAGACCAGACATGTCTAAACCACACCAAATAAAGACATAATAACACCTGACTGTGCTAACTCAACTAATTTAAAAATAACTTGAATAATAAGACTGGAGAAAATGTTTACAATGGTTACCATGTTCAAATAGGGAACATTATGCAACAGGGTCAATACTTTTGACAGTGGTTTCACATCAAAGACATTAGTGTTTACAAGGAAGCTGCCTCCCAGACAAAGGCAGTGGTATTAGGATTCAATAAAGAAACGAAAGAAGGTACCAGATGATTCATTTAGGTGGACAATGAGAGTCTGAGATGAGCATAGGTCAAAAGAGAACAGTGTTACAGGTATGTGGTATATTGAAAGTGAGGACTTACTGTACACTTGCAGGTCCTGTGCTTCTATTATTACTATTGAATATAGTGTGATGGTGAGGAGGAAATCTATGCCAATGTGTGAGAAGGCCATCTGTTCAGAATTTTGGCTCCTAAAATGAAAGTCTCAGAGACCTCCCAGGAGCATTTGGGCCACACAAAGCTGATATTTCATATTTACATCACAGGCTGTTTTGCCCTGGGAGTTCTGCGTTGTTTTTAATGAAGAGAACAGACAAAGGCAGCACTGTAAGCCACGTTCCCCTGAAGACAAGGAAACAAGGCCAGCAGACACCCCGAGGCCTTGCTGAATAGAGACAAGTGCTGATCATTCCCCCTGCCAAACTAAAAGCCGTGTCAAATACCTAAAAGCTTTGCAATGCCTATGCAGCTTAAATTTAGCTCACTTCTGTGCGTGCACTGAGTATGTTTATTTGTGTTTGATGAGACAGAAACTTCAGAAGTTCAGCTGCTGCAAGACAACTCCTACTTCTTTTGCAAAATGTGATTATTTTTCCCCGAAAGCTAAAAACTTCATGAAATTTAGTGTAATTTCAAAGAAATAACTACAACCTTATTTCATATAGACTCCTCTTCCTGATGCTGCCTTTCAGGTAAGATTACCTGAAAGTAACCTAAAGCAACCTAGGACTACTTAGCATGGTAAAAATCACATCCATAGGTGGAAACCTAACATACTAATGTCAATCAGCCTCTGTATAATGAACTAGCCACTAACTGGAGCATGTGCAGAAGGATATTAAATAGATAACCAAAAGATGACCAATAAACAAATATTGTGCAGCTTTTCTTTCTTGTAAATCCCATAAAATCCCTCAGCTTCTTTGAAGAGATGTGCCAGCTTTGCTAACTATTGGCTGGCACACCTTTCTGTGCAGAACTGCGTTAAAGGTTAGAAGATGGATCTTCACTCTGTATGCTCATTGGCTCTTGCTTGCTAGGCACAAACATAAACCCCAAGTGAGGAACAGCAAGGGAACAGAATGTGTTACTGAGAATTACCAGAGAAAGTGCAGCAGAGTACAGCAAGGAATGCACCCCGTTGAGTTGAATTTACATAGTTGCCAAAAAACATGCATTGTAGTACTAGAAATGCACTTTCAGGTCTCCTGGATTCTGATTAAGTTTCTAAAGGGGAGAATTGTGTTCCCCTTCAGCCCTCCATCAATCTCTTTCAAGAACATACAGTCATTTTGGAGCAGGAATTTGAAGCTAACTTCTTAATTTAACTTAACTCCTTAATTTAGAGGGCTCATGGCAACACTTTTAATACCCTTAGTTGTTCGATAGGTATGAACGTGAGCAAGATGCTGATTTATAGTTGTATTATGTTTGGTATGAAATACACTGTAATCCTGAACGCTGAACTCTAGTTTTCACGGTCTGGCTTGTGCCAAGCCATGTGATTAGAAGTCCCTAGATGACCCTAGCTCTACATGTAGAAATTTTGCTGACAGCTGCAGAATCTGGAGTAAGTACCCTGGTTAGAGCATAAGCAATGAAAGACAGTGAGTATAAACAACACAACTGGAAAAAGTGGTTTGGTTCTGTGGCAGTGAACTAAAAGTGTGGCATAGAAATTAATCAATACTAAAATTCCATGTATCTATATACGTACATACTATTGCAGGGAGGATATGCTTTACTTTACTAACATTCCTGAAAGTAATGAACAAGGGATTTAAACTGCAAAATGGAACTATACATTCAAGATGTGTACAAAAACATATGGGGATGTTTCTCCTAAATCTGTCTTGTGACAGATCTATAAATACAAACAACAACAACAGATTAGAAGCATTTTAGAATCTAGATTGTTGCTCTGCTGTGCCTTAATCAAGCAACTTTAAATACTGGGGTGTTTTTAATTTTTAATTGCTCTTTTTTTTTTTTCCCTTTGTGTATATCTTAGAATAATAAAATAGTTTGGGTCGGAAGGGACCTTCCTAATTAAGGTCTGGAGTTGTTACTGTTATTCAGAATTGCAATTTTTTTTAGATATTGTAGATATTTTTTAAAAATATTTTTAATTGTAAATAAGTGATCTATCAAGTTTACTGGGTTTCACAACATACCCTAAAGCTCTATTTTTTTGTGTAAGCTACTAGTTATTTCCATTTTCGTCAAAGTCTATTTTACAATCTTTGCTAATAGTCGTACAATTTTCTTCACTGCCAGACTCTATTTGACATCACAGGGCTTCTGTTCAAGTAAAGCGATTTAGCAGAGAAAACCAGCATTATTAACCCCTGACCATTGTGTAACATTAGAGTAACAAAGAAGTTTGTAGTTGTATTAGTCTAATTTATTTTTATGGTAATGGAATTCTTAAATTTTCTCACAGTCAGAGGGTAAGACCTGTGTCAATATTTAGTCTGAGATATTAAAAAAACCAGAGGATAAATTCAGGCTCTGAAGTATTTTAGGAGATTTTTCCAAGTCGTACATGATATTCACAGCAGTCAAAAATATCTCCCTAGGAGTACAACAGCAGGAGCAACTCAGCAGATGTCAATATTACATAGCCTACGTGTGCTTGCACAAGGTGACTGTTGATCACCTCCAGCCCTCCGCATATTAAGACTCCTGCGTTGAAACACTTGTGATGTCAGTAGGTGACAGCACACATCTGGTGTGTTGACTGAAAACCAAAATTATGTAGAGACTGTTCTGGGATTGGCATTACATTTTGCACTAATAAGTATCTATTATTATTAAAGAGATAAATTGCTGAAAATTATTCTTGGCGAAACAAAGTAGAAAAATAATTAGCAAGGACAATAATTTGATCAGAACAAGAAAATGATTGAGAATTGGATGTATCCTTTTGACAAAATAATCATTGGGGATGTGGGGATTAGAATGACGAGACTCAGCAGTGTGAACTACTCTGACTGCCAACAAGGTTGTGATACTTTCCTCCATGACAATAGAAGAGCACAGCATAAAATCACTACTCAACTTATAGCATTGAGTAGCAATGCTGAAAGATCATTTATCAAGAGCAGCCTGACAAAGCAGGGTGATACCTCAAGGGCAGTGCCCTGGGTGTACATAAAGGTTCGGAGTCTATTCAGTATACTGATAAGCAGCATAATATAGGCTATATAGCTATTTTAGTGATTAGGAAGCTTGTTGTGAAAACCTTGGTCTGGACCTCAGAGCAAGACGAAATTCAGGAAAATTTGCAAAATTAAATACTTGGATTAGGTAACTCAACCCTCAGAAAGCCAAGCTAGTGAAGCAGCAGTACCACAGGAGAAAAATTATTGTGATATCTGTAGATAAATAATTAACATAATCCAACAACGTAATATTATTACACAGAAAACATACTTTATTCTAAGGCACACTAATAGAGCTGTCATATGAAAGAAATGTCTGAAAGTGTCACACACCAGGAAAAATTCACCTTTTTATTACAACTCTGGCTTTGTTTAGTGTTGCAGTTGAAGAAGGGAGTCTTCTATCCTGTGAAAATAATTTTTTATCCCTGTTGTACAAGGCAATGAACACTACACAATATACTGAAAATTTGTGGAAAAATGGACTGTCAAAATAATCTGAAGTTTTCCTTATGGGGAAATGCCTGCTTCATTAGGGTACCACTGCAGGAGGTCCACCTTATTTGCAAGAACTGAACAATAATTTTTTTCAAGCAATTTTTTTCAGGCTATTTTCATGGGAGAAGCTACTTTGTGTAACAAGGACTATATGGTAGTTCACAACAGTCACTTTCCCAGAGGGGTACACAGTAGTGATGTTTTTAATACCATATATATCATCATCACAATGCATCAAATAGCTAGTGACAGACTGTTTTGTCAATAGAGAGATTGTTTATAAATAGGACAGCTGGAAGCTGACTGTTACTGAGTCAGGAGTCACAAAAATCTTCATAGTGAAAGGAAGAATTAGATGCTTTGGCTCTTAATTTAGCCCTCATTCATGAATTTCATCTTAAATTGCCTCAAAAATGGAATTTAAAAATGAAATGTATTTGCTAATAGGCATCCCATTTCAAACAGCAAATAAATTATATCAGACTAAAGCAACAAAGCAGCAGTTTAGGCACAGTGTGAAAAAATAGGCCATGATACAGAAAGCCTTGAAGTTATCTTTAAATACTTTCCGATGACACAGAATGTTAATTGAATGAGCAGTTTTGCTGCACATAATTGACGGAGCTCTTTCACCATAATAAAAATGAAGCATTGTAGAGCCCCATGGAACGACCCCCTCTGGAGAACTGACCCAGCTTTTAAGAAATCTCTTTGGGCATTCTTGATAATCAGTGTAAAAGGGTCATTAGGGAATAATTTCTCTCTTTTTAGCCTCTAACAGCGTAAATGTCACAAATGCTTCAGCAAAGGGTGTAGAGACTTATGCTACTATCTACTGGCTTTCTTAATAGGGGCTAAGCATCTGGATGAGGATTGTTTCACTTTCTCAATCCTTGGAAGAGTTATATTGCTGGCTGGCTGATCAGAAAGTAATCTTAAATCTTATCTCCTGCAAGTAATGAAAACATAGCCATTATAACTAGCATCTCCATAGATCACACAACAACCTTGCTTGCCTTTGGCATATGCTTGTCTTTGGCATATGCTTGTCTTGGTCAGACAAGCCAACTTTTGCATCAGGTCAGCCGTCCTTCATTAGATAGTCCAGCACTCACGGGATACCTGACGTGTCGCTACGTGCACAAATGTGCCTGAGCATTGCTAAATGTACCACTAAACTGAAGATACTACCTAAAGCAAGGGGCAGTGCTAAATGACTTGAGCATGAAGGATAGCTTCCCTCACCAGGGAACTGCGCAACAGGCAATGAAATCCCCAAAATTCTTCTTGTTCATTATCAGAAGTAGGGGTCAAAGTTTTCATTGTTTTGTTCATTTCACATGCTGTTGGAAAGAAAAAGATGACTTTCTAAACAAGAGGTTAGACGGACACGCCTGTTTGCTCTCTGCATTTAACAGGATTAGGAATCCCAGTGCCTCTGTGGACCTCCTGCATTTTGTGTGTGGTTGCAGTAAACAGCAATATGAGAAAAGGCTTAGGAATCTTCATGGGACTTAACATATGTGTCAAAAAAGTCTAGGATTCCTGTTTGCTATCCTCCTAGCCATGTCCATAAAGCACAGGTAACATTTTAGGAGTTGTACTTGTTTCCGATACCTACATATAATTCTGATCCTCCTTTAATGTAGGTATTTTTTCTCACCTGAAAGGACAGCCCACGAGTTTTAAGGGCACTTAGTCCCTTAGAAGTTTAACTTCATAATCTCTACAGAGATTATGCCAGAGCTATGTGTATTCTTTTTATCAAACTAACAGTTTCTTTAGTGTAAACACCTAGTACAACTGGAGCAGGAAGTACCTAATTGAAAATTCACTTCCTGATTAAAGGTGCTCATTAATATGCAGGAACCTTACCGGTAGCATATGCCAAAGACAAGCAAGGTTGTTGTCTGTTGGGTTTGTTTGTTTTTTTTTTTTCTCCAACACGTCTTTTAAGTGTCTTAGCTGTCATAGGGTCTAGTTTCTCTAAGGATTATGAACTGCATTCCTACAGCTCTTTTGTCACAACACTGCCCATAGTTGTGCCAAACAGATCCTAAGTAATCTACGCTCTAGGTGACAGACTGCACGGCTCAGGCTATTCCTACAGCAGTAGTCGGTCTACTGCATACAGGTATCACAAATTATTTTGCACTTCCTTCACAGTGTTCTGCAAAATGCTTGTGGTACTGGACATTTTTTTCAAAGCCTCACTTCATTAAGTGGTTAATAATCTTGTAAAAACAAAACTAGTAACTTCCTAGCTGTAAAGACTGCGAATGCAGTACTACTTGGGAACTACTGCAAGGAACTAGGAGAAAGAACCCTGAAATATAATGCAGCATATTTATTATTCAGTTTCATTATTTTTGGTAGATGTGTACTGATGACACATTTATACGGAACATTCACACTTCCTAAAACCAAGTACACTATTTGCATATATTACTAATTCCCAATAGAATTTTGCAGGCTTGATGGAATGAGAGAATAAATTGTATATTTAGTTTGGAGTAAATGTAAAATGCTTGTACATCCATTTATAGTTCAAAGAGAACTGTGAGGCTTTTCTGATATTTGAAAACAACCACTTATTAATATTTAGTAGATTTTCAATGCCTTATTCTGTTGTCTCATGAAAGAGGATGTTGGCTTTTACAAACTATATTTAGCTCTGTGCCTGAGCACATGAAAAGGAGAGTGGGAGAGAGAGGGAGAGAAAAGTCTCTTTATTTTCCCCTCTCACCCTTCCTCCCTCCCTCTCTCCTTCCCTCTCTCTCTCCTTCCCTCTCTCCCTCCCTCTCTCCCTCTTGTCCTCTCTCTCTCTTTTGTACTGCTTCCCAGCACATCAGGGTTAGCAGTAGCATGATGGCAGTGCATACGTGTTACCAAAGGGAGAGCAATAGAAAGGCTGTGTCAGCACAGAAGAACAGGGATTTGTGTGTCAGCACATTGTTTACAATACATTGGTAACTTCAAGAAAGCTGAAATGACAACTGGAGAAGGAAGCAGCACTAAAAGTGATGGCTTGTCAACAACTTATCCATAAACCACGAGTTGGTATAATCCATCTAATGAAACAGTTAGCATACACTCTCTTCACATAGTTACATTAAACAAATACAATTAATTGCTTAAACTTAGTCCTTAGTAAAGGGCATTGCATGGCTCTCCTTCTCAGGAAGGGGGCCTGGGAACCTGCTTTCTCTCTAGATCTTCAGTGATACTATGCTGAGTAATGTCTCATGGGAAAAAGCGTCTGCCATCTCCCTGTTACCTCTGCCTGCAAAGGTGGACATTCTTGACAAGATCCTGCACATCCCTTTCCCTAGATAGACTGTGCCTCTGATCATCCTTTCAACTTTCTTGTGCTTCGAGGAATGGGTCGTTAAGCCCATGGCATCAGAGTAAAGGATATGTGTCTTCTAAGAAAAAAAACCCAGTCTTGAGTTAACATCTAAGAGTAACAGGTAGTCTGCTGTGTATGTTCCACTGATTAACTGCCTTTGTTGTTGACTCTTTAACTGTTTGTGTTTTACTTGTAACCTAACATTGTCAGCGTCAGCTTCCTTCTGTTTGATCCCTTTATACCTTTATTGCTGTCATGTGTATTTAAGTGTACTAAACTTCCATCAGCTATCTTCTCTTTTATGCACTGGTTCACTGTGACTAAGTTATAGCCTAAATGTCTTATGGTAAATTAAATTAAATCCAATGAGCATTTACTGGACACATTACCCAGCAAACCTCAAATTACTCTTCTGAATTCTTTTAAATTTATCAACATCCTTTTGAAATTGGAGAACACAGAACTGGATGCACTAATTCTTTCAATGGCTTCAGAAACCTTTCAATAGTGTAATGTTACGGCTTCCTGATTAGGCATCTAATGACCAAGTCTGTTCCCATAGTTTGTATGAATGCCATTTCTTAGTTTATAGTATAAGTCATGCTGGTTTAGGAAACAGCCTGCATCTAAACTTTGACATGATGCTGTACACCCAGTACATGCTGGGGTAGCTAAGCTAGTCTTAGTCTAGGCTGGGTAATAGAGAAACTGTGAAGAGAGTTGCTTCTGCACAGTCGTATTTATTTGGCTTCTGAAACCATGCTATAGCAACCTCACAGCTTTTGCTAACTGAGCTGGATAGATCATATTTGGCACTTGCAATCTTACTTTATTTTGTACTTTACACTAGAGAACTGCACCAGCTGTTAGAAATAATATTGCCATAATCTAGTCTTTATGCACAACCAGTGAGGTGCAGTAATACAGTGTCTCTAAACACTGTGGCTCTGTAATTTAAGGGAGGCAGCTGAAGAGATGTTTTACCTACACCATAAAATGAGGCAAAAGTAACCATAAAACCCTAACACTAACTGAAAAAATCTCATTTCACAATCACGGTTTTAGTACGCACAAAGGAGTACCATGGAAAAAACTGAATCTTTCACCAAAGCTTTGACAAAATCAGTCACTAAAATCAATCAAATAATTCAATCGCTGTGTGATTTTTGTGATTACAAAGAAGGATGTTACAACAGAAGGATGTTGCAAGAACTTGAGGAACTGCAAAGAAAGATTTTTAGATCTTGCTTTTTTAAAAAAATTCACTTCTTTTCACCTTGTCTCCAATAAATTTTTTTTGTCTTAGTTTCTCTTTGCAATGCACAATTCTCTTGTGTTTAGTATGAGATATTCAAAGCTGCACAGTAAAGAGCATTGTAAGAAGAAATCTGAATTTCAAAACTAAATCATCACTGCAGAGATAGACAATTGATCTTAATGGCTGATTCTGTGTTGAATTTTTATTAAACAGTCAGCTCTGGTCAAATCCCTTCTCAGACTCCTTCATCAAAAAATTCTAATTAGTGAGAAATTGAATGGCCTAATGAGAAAGAGAGTAAGATCTGGGTATGAATCTATTAAGGGATATAAAGTCTTAGCTGTTTAACATGTTTTCCACATTGAAATGCTCTCTCCTCCCTAAAATTCAGCTTCTCAGAAAGCTGAGGAATATCTCCATTCTTGACTGACCTGAATAACTGGGTGACTCTT
>NW_010415878.1:0-25234 GCF_000710305.1 Buceros rhinoceros silvestris | reverse complement strand
CTTTCCCGATTAAGTCCTGTCAGACTCTGCAAAGTTGTGATTATGTTTATATTATTATTTATGGTAAATATTTTCCTTTGGAACTCCAAAACCGGATTTTTGAGTTGATGTGTGGGAGATACCTGTGAGATATGGACTCAAGCTGAAAGAAGAATTGTGTACAAGTTTTATACATCTCAATGGAATTTAAATCCCAGGCTCAGCTGTTAATGAGATGAGATGTTCTTGCTGTGTTTTGAAAGACAGAACTGACAACACCTTTTTTTTTTTTAATAACTTAGGTCTCCAATGTTCGGATATGGAATGTTAGCCATGGGGAGATATGCCTCCCCCACATCCCAGTTATAAATCCCTTCCATAGGGACCCTATTTTGAGCCATACAGGGATCTAGGGAATGTAATTCAGTCTGAGAAACTGGACTGTGACAGGCACCTGAAAAGTCGAAGTATGTAATAACGTGAACTTGGAGCACTGACCACTTTGCTTGACTCTAGCTTTCATTTCTCCTTCTTTGAATGACTATTTAGTTATTGATATACAGCTCAGCATAGTACCATAGGACAGTTTCGTCTACCATGGCCTTAGAGAAATTTAGTCCTTTTGTGTTATATAAAATACTGGTTTCTGGAGCATGAGAATTTTGTTTCTGTTGTTCTTGTAAATCTTTTTGTAAACTGATGATTCTGAAAGAGTAGCATTACTGAAAAATATTCTAGGGAGTATTTTTGCTGTATAATAAACACACTATATTCAAAGTTGCCACAAAATGAAATTAAAATCTTGTGTTTACTGTTGTGATACATGTTGATACATAAACTCTATTATTAATTTTATAGCAATAAATACAAATGGTTTTCCTAAAAGAGAAAAATATTAACTTCTTGGACACTTGGAATAATTCTCATCAATTTTACAATTTTTCTCTCTGCTTTCTGTGTTTCTAAAAAGAAGCTGAAACACTGAGTTTGCCTAAGAAAGTTTCTTGAAATATTCTCCTTTTCCAATATATGGCTCAATGACTTCATGAGTGTGATATCACTACAACTTAATAATGCTGCTGGTGTGGTTTTAATGTTATACCTTAAAAAATGGGACTGCACAGAACAGTATTAGCGCCACGTACTTCAGCTAAATCACTTCAAATTATCCTGACATTTAATTAATTATAATTTATTCTTAGAATATTAAGTAATGATGTAGTTCAAAATACTTAATTTATACAGTACTTGAATAAAATGACTCCTTCCCCATCCTTTTCAAATGAAGAGTACTGCAAATAACAAGCATCTGTAAGAAATATTCAGGTATTAAAAAATGCTGTATGTTGAGATCGAAAGGAATTATTTTGTTATCAGGGATCTGTAGACCACTTTGAACAGTTCTTTTATTGTACCAACTGACAGGAATAAGTCAAAATTTGAGTGTTACACGTAAAGAAATGTTAATGTGTCAAATCATAGAGATAAAAAAGGTCTTATCACGATCCATCTGACTATACAAACTTTTGGAATCAAATTATCAAAAGTTGGGTTTTTTTACAAAGGAAAACTTCCAAACCTCATATAAGTAAGTCTCAGCAAATAAAAGTATTCATTTCTGATCTTCTGATTTTCCTCGATGTTTTTGTACACAGTATATCTAAGATGAAAAGCGCTTGGCAAGACCATCATTTGTTGTGAGATTGCATAGCTAGGTAAGAGTGAAGATTAAAAAACTTCTCCAGCACCACTGTCCATAGTTTGTGAGGTCACCCTAGGACAGTCACAAACTTCTGATGTTTAGGTTATGCTATGTTCAGAAGATAAAGGAGTAGTCATTTTTAAATGAAAGCTTAGGGCCAAAGTATTAACTGTGTTGGTCAACTGGTGTATTAGCTTTGCAGATCTGAACGCTTGATTCAGCCTTCCCACTGTTTTGTCTTATGTTGCTCACAGTTAGCAGCTGGTTAGTGGTTTAGCTATGCTGCCCTGATGAGAACAATGGAAGGGTTCCTCAGTAAAGAAAGAATGGAACTTGCAGTCAGTATGGTACAAGTAGTGAACCCTTTTGCTGGCATCAAACAAAAATGCAGATACTATGTTTAAAATCCAACTATTGAGCACAGTAGACTTAATGCGTGTTCATTGAATGTCCTTCAGAATCTGCATCAGATGATACATATCAGTGAATAAACCATGGGACTTGGAAGACCGGAAAGTCTGTAATGGCCCTATATATATAGGTCAGAGAAAATACTGAGTGTATCGTGGTAATTGTATTAGGTTTCCTTCACAGGAAAACATAAATGTTTGCATTCTTTGCTAAGGGCGTTTTACATACTGAGATGTGCTTGTTTGTGATAGCTTCCTTTAAAAGATGTTAAAAGGAAACAAGCTGGTCGGAGTAAGGATCATCTCAACAAACAGCCAAACAGAGCAGGCACACTTTTAGCCATGTTTTTTTCTGATTGCACAGAGAGAGTTTGCACATGAAGGCACTGCTGTGCTTCTGTCCCACAGGATAGAGGGAAAGCAGGAGAGATATTCTCAGTGACATAGAGTTAGCTGTCTGGGAGGCAAGGGCTGCTGACCAGCAAGAGTTCCAGCGACCTGGCAAGCACGAGATACCTCGTAAGAATATTTGCATGTCCATATCTGTTCCTCTGGATCAACATACCAAAGGATTAAGTATGCTTTGGCCAAATAAATCAGACTTAACATTTGGCTTATTGCAGACTGTTTTTGTCACCTGATAGTTAAAAGGATGTACTAGCAGTTGCTAGCTCATGAGGCCTGCTGGTGTCATGTCTGTTACTCAGAGGGTAGTTAGCTGAAGGTGTAACTGGAGATCAGTCTGATCTCTCAACTCTATCTCCAAAACAAATGGATTTTCAGTATGCATGTTCCCAAAAAAGCTTGAAAAAGGCTCAGGCTACAACCTGTGAATGCACAAGCATGATGTTATGGCAGCAAATCCTATAAACCCACTGGAAGCACAAAATTAGCTGTCACGACCTCTCCACATGGTGCATGGGAATAGGATTTGGACACTCATTTCCTCCAGTAGCTCAGAAACTTGCACGTGATGCTCTGCATCATTTAATTGGCATTTAAAATATCCATTTGCAGTTCCCAAAAGAGCCTTGAAAGTAGTTAAAAATAACTGTGAATATGGAATGTAAAAGCGCTGAAAAGACTGATCCTTTTTTATGAACCCAAACATATGATACAGATTAAAGGTAGACTTGGGAGAAAAGGCAGCACAAAGGAAGATAGATAATGTTCTGTAACCCTATGCTCTGAAGTTAAGTAGAATTTTCTTTAGATATATGGTAACTTATAGTAATTAGTTAGATAGCTCAGTAAGCCCAAACATTGCAAAACACTTGGAAAATTAATGAATTTGAGATTGAGCATGAGGAATACACACCAAAGTGGTTTTCCTCCTTTTTTTTTCTGTAGGAACGAAGGTATTTTGGAAAAATTCAGTTTTTACTTTTCAAAATCACGAGCCATTTTGCAAGTATAGAGTAATATAAGAACCACAATGTAAGTAATTCTTATATGACACTTTTCAATTTCTTTAGTGAAAGTCTATTTAAGTTAAATATTTTTTCTTGTTTTAGCAGCAAACATCAAAAGAAAGACATTATTTTTAAGTAAAATAAAGTAAAATGCAATTAGTATTGCTGCAACTAGTTAATCACTGTAACATATAAGAATTATATTATGTCATTATATTATATTACATTATATTACATTATATATTATATTATCTTACATTATATTATATTATATTATACTATATTATAGTCAAGTTGTAATTATCTTCCAGACAATAAAACATTGTCAAGTCTGTTTTATGCCCAGGTCATCTTCTTGTGCTTATGTCAGTTAGTATTTATTTGATATGTTTCTACCTTCTTACTGTCAAAAGTTAAAGTTCTTCTATCTTTCCTGTGAATATTTCAGATTGCAGAATTCAGAACTACGTCACCCAAATAAAAGGAGCCCATAGTCCCATATAAGGTCAACAGAGGAGATATAAACCCCACGAAAGCAATTCCCTCAGAAAGCCTAAACTCAGCTTACAAAAAAGCCCTGCTTCTACCCAGTGTATGTGTTATGCTTGGAATAAGCCTTATCGTTTGGAGAAGTATACAGTCTGAACCTAAGAGAAAGTCCAAGCAGTCTGATTTGGCCTGTTTTATCTGCATATCAATTAATACCTTAGTTATGCAAATATATAACGGACAACTTATTAATTTTAATAAGTGATTACTAAAATACAGAAGCTATTTCATTCTTTTTTAAGAGTTAGTTTCGTTATTTTAAATTTAAAACATTGAAAGCCACCCCACAATTCTCTTGTTGTTTGAACTTGCCAGGGAAAATCTGTAGAAGTAGGTTTAATAAAATTATTTGGCTTGTCCTTTGGCCTGATTGATAGAAAAAAATGCAGCCTTAGTCTTCTTAATGACAGTTCTCTTCTGAATCCGCCTGTGTTTAAACATGCCTCTGGGGCCTCTGAGAATGGACCAATACCCTATTTAATGAAGTAACTGGTGTCTGCACCTAGGATGAAATTTACCTCTAGGCAGAGTCAGCCAAAGGTCTTTCTACTGTTTAAATGGATTTAAGAGTTTATTCTGACCCTCTGCACTGTATTAATCTTACCTTGGAGAAAAAACTCTATGCTGCATTCTCATTTTGAATTGGAATATATATTTTACTAAAAGAAGCCTCAGGTGAACTCTTTTAAGATTGTATTTCAGGGTTTTGATTTCTTTTTCAGATTAAAATAATTGATTAAGCTAAACGAAATTTAAGTAATGAGAAACTTTTCTGTCTTGCAAAATATGCATTTAGTTAAGTTCAAACAGATTGAAATAGTCACGTGAACTCATGTTTGTTGATATCTAGTAACAGCTGCTTTATTGAATGAGTGTCCAGCGCTAACTGTACAGAAGAATAAATAAATTAATATTGGATAGCAGCTTATTTTCTCTGTTGAAAGCCCTGTATTTGTATGTTATATTCAGAAAAAATTTCCTTCACAGATATATTTACGTCTATTGGATACCTTTTAAATTGCATAATAAGGAAGAAACAAAAAAATCTTACTTTTCCAGTCTGTAATAGAGGATTTCAAGTGATGGCTCCCTTCCATGCTGCTGACAGCTGCCAGAGTGACAACTGATAAAGAATGGCAATGGATATTAATTGAATTTGCATTTCTCTGGTTTGTCTCAGTTTTCTAGTACATGAGGGCCTTTGTTTATTGTGTGTAGCAAACCATCAAGAGCAGTGCCATGACACAGCTATTATTCCTTGGCCAAATGAACAGGTCATTTTGGATGTGGCCAGCATCACGTTTGGCTGCTTGCTCGGCCCCTGGCTGAGGCATAGACTCCACTGCCAGATCAGAAGGTGTAAGCCCCTCTCTTTTCCCTTTCATGCACAGCAGCCCAGCTGAGGACACAAGACTGCTCGCTCAGCCGTGTATACTCCAGCCTAGCAGTGAATTGTCTCAGCTTGATGCCATTTCTTCGCACTGGTAGATAAAAAGCCATATTGAGTCTGTAGCTTGAAAGACATAGTTGCATATCTAGAAATACTTTCAAATCCAATATAAATTATGTATTTTATTTTAAAAAGTCTTATAAAAATTTGCTATAGCTGACAGAAGAGATAATCAGTACAGGCACAATATTGTGTACTTGCCTAGATAAAATGTTAATGGTTTTCAACAGCATTTACAGTGCCACAGAGTGAAATTAGGAATTAGTTTTAATGTCTTGGGCCAAAACTAGCCTCTGAATAATGGGCTGTGAAAGCCATAAGTCATTGTATTATGTTTCAGATAGCCATAAGGAAACGGAGAAAAAATTGGAGGTTAGGGCTTGGAATGAAAGGAGAATTTGGAAGAAAATTATTTAATCAGGAACTAGGGTCTTTTGCAAAGCAAATAGTGATGCTGTTGAGGTAATTGGCACACTTACATTCAGTACTGATATTTAAACAAGTTCCTTGAGATAGGCATCCTAAGAGGTAAAGAAATCACATAAAGTGAAAAAAAGGAATAGGTTTCCTTTGTGTCATGAGCGTACAACATTAAAGGCATTGCAAGGTTTTAGCCATCAGAGTAAATTTATTTTGCAAAATGGGGAGCAAATGCAAGCGAGCATGGGAAAAACCACAGCTTAAAGATTTGTTACTCAGAGATGTCGTTACCTTGATATGTACATACATAAGCATGAGAAAAAAGATGGTAAGAGGAACTCTAGAAGGAACTGCAGTGAGTGTAAGTAAACTCGACTATCATGAAAAGGTCTTCAGTGATTTCAAAGATGAGAAAAACATGCATCTTGTCTTTTATTTACTGAAACATTTTTGTCATGTAACGTACAACGGGCATGTGGTGTGACAAAGCGTTTGATAGCTGAAAACGAGCTGAAGAAATAAAGGGCGTAATAACCAGCTTATCTTGCTGCTTGTGTTTGTACAAGCATTTTTATTATATTATGGACCGAAAATTCTTGTTTGCTTGTTTGTTTGTTTTCTCAATGAGGAATAGAGTGTGCAAAAATAGGGTGGAAGCAATGCCAAATGCACAGGCTGTTCAGTGCTTGTAGTCATACCTCACATGGTTTCCAGGATTACCTATTCTTGCAGAGTATGAAAGGCTACAAAGTGCCACTAGGTCATAGCAGAACTCAAGCTTTCTAGCTGCCATATTATTGTACAATAAAATAGTACTACTTACTTGTCACACTGTTTCCGAAGTGATTTCTTTGGAATCAGTAGAAAAACAGTGCCTTGAATGGGAGCAGGATCAAATCTTACTGCAGTAGTTTTCACAGCTAGCCCCGTGTTTTTATTTGAGCAAACGGGTGATGTTGAGAAGTTCATGAAATGCTGAGATGGTTTGGGTAGATCACATCTCAGACCTGTCTAGGAAGTAATTTCCAGGAAGCACTTCCCAACTGAAATTATTCTCTAAGAATGAAACCCAAAGAGCCAGTATCATTAAGACAGAATATAAACTGATTTTTCTCCCCATCCAACTACGGAGAAAAAACAGGTCCAATTTTCCTTTTTTACATGAACATGAATCGAAAAACTACACAGAAATAAAAGGAATCATGGAAACATAAAATGTCTTTAGGGGAGAGGAGAATTAAAACACTTAACCTGGATAAGGTACAGTTGTTTCTGCATGTCCCCAGACTACAAATTGAATGCATCTGCTATATAACCATTTACAAAGGCACGATATGCTCTCTATTTTTTTTTTCTGGATGCCTCTGGATATTTGTCTTCCTGAAGTTTTGCCATGCCACCTGTTACCTAATGTTCAAGTGTATCATATTTCTCATCCATTACAGTAGCTTTCATTCTGATAAGAAGCAGTAAGCAGTCTCAGTTTTCAAGATGGTACAAAGTATTTTACTTGGTTCAGTCTCTAGATAAGGTATGACAGTAACTTCTTTGTGCCTTTCCTCTTTCTCTGTCACAGAAATTGGAATCATCAAAACATTAGGAATTTTCTTTGTGTTCTGTAAATATTCCAGTAGTTTTCTTCTGGTCAATCTTGCTATCTAATAAAAATAAATGTGTTTGATATGTATAGATAGATAAAATACAGATACATATTCTGGATATGTTATTTTTTCCTTGGGTTTGAAAAAAAGTGTTTATTATTCATATCTATTTTAATATCAAGCAAATTATTTAATTACCTAATTTCATAATTTATTTTCATTTGCTAAATACTGTGTTCATGATCTATTGCAGGCTTACTGCACAACCGATCCTGTAGAAACCCCTAAACAGCAACTGTAATGTTATTATATTTCTGTTCTTCTGTGAGATTTTAATTTCATTAATATAATTGAGACTTTATTTTTAAAACAATAATTCCTGGTTATTTTTTATTCTTTACGGACAACACTAGGTAGTATCTTCCAACTCATTGCTAAGAATAATAAAAATCCACGGGGAATTTTCTACCCCTTAGATTTGCCAAAATCTAAATAGATTTTGTTTGTATTGAATGACATTTTCATCTTAGACTGGTGGAACCCCATAGATTTTTGTAAGGGTTGCAGTAGCGTAACAAGGAGGAGGATTGGTGGGTTGTTTTTCTATGTTACTCCAATAAAGATTTCCCTCGTCTTTTTGTTTTCTAGTTAGCTCTGCCACATATAAATGAACTGTATTCACATAAGAGCCTGGCTGAGTCTCTGAACCAATTTTTTTACAATCATTCCTCTGCTGTTGCAGAGAAAAACACTCAGGTGGCCCAATATGACAAATACTTGCTCACATCTTAAAGTGACCAAAACACACACAGAGGTGTGTGTTTAAAATTGTTCCATGCAAAGCATTAGCAAAACTATTTTATGGAAACTGCTTCCTTTTTTAGCAAACCAGGAAGATACACTGTTTTAACACTGAAAATGTAAAAAAATATGTTACTGTGGAAAAATGGCTGTTCCTTCATGTAGTTCTATATACTTGGGCTACATACAATCTGGCTGGTGACTAAGCATCATTCAGTCCCTGTATCCCTTCATTAGGAGGAAATGGAGAAAACAACTTAAGAGTCAAGACAAGGGACACGGAGGGCTCACTCACTGTTTATGGTTATGGGCAAAAGGCAGACTTGACTTGGGGAAACAAAATCAATTTAATTTAAATAACAAACCCACAACCAATTCACCAGCTGAAATTAGAGTAGGACAATAAGAGAAAACAACCAGCTCTTAAAAATATCTTCTCCCCACCCCTCCGTCTTCCCAGGCCTGTCTTTTCTACCTCCTCTCCTGCCACTTGGCACAGGGGGGAACACAGAATGAGGGGCAGTTTCAGTTCCCTCCGTACTGTTTCTGCTTCTTGCTCTTCTTTACAGGAAACACTCCTCATAGTTCTGCCTTGCAGCCATGTCACATCCCCCCCACAGAAGACAGTCCTCCATTAATGTCTTTGACTCATGTGAGAGTCTGCCATCGATATTGGTTTTCCCAGCACTGACCAACCAAGGGCCAGTCCTTCTCAAAGTCATGTCCTCTTTCAGGATCGATCTCTAGCTGCACCATGGTCTTCTGCAAGGCTCTCTGGTCCATTGTGGGCACCTGCACAACTCTCTGCAAGCCAACTTTCTCTCCACCAATGATCTCCAAGGATTGCAGGGTTTCAGCCTGCAACTCACCATGGGCCAAAGAGAAATATCTGTACTGCCATGCCTCTCCAACCTCCTCACTACCCTGGATGACCGTGTGTTCACTTCTCCTTCTGCTCTACCACCTCCAGAACAAACGAGAACTCTGAAACCAAAAGGTGTTTCCAAACCGGTTTCCCCTCTTAAATATGTTTATTTACAGAGGCTCTGATTGGTGCAGCCTTGGCCAGAGGCAGGGTCTAATTGGAGGTGGAGGAGCTTGTTTTGAGCTTCTTACAGGGAGCACATTAGCTTCCCATTCCCTGCCTCCCAAACTGTGCCAAACAAAAGGCGGCAGCCTCCTCCGCTACTACCAAACCCACAACAAATCCTAAACCACCACATAACAGTACATTAAATTAAATAGCTATCCTTTGTAACTGTGGTGAGGAATGCACACTTGGAAAAAGATTACCATTTCCTACTAGTTACATCATTATTAACTAGTTATATTATTATTGACTCACGCTCCTTTCTCACAGCACCTTCTGGCATTCAGTCATCTAATGATGTAATATATCTATCATTTACTCATCCAAATGAGAATAACACAACAACATTTGTGTTCTAAACAAACCAATTCAGTTATCCAAATCTTCTACCAAAATATAGAGAGGACCAATATATTTCAATTTCCTGCAGAAACATTTCCCTGCGTCTGAAGGCTGTTCATTTGGTACTGACTGAGAAATTCCATGTTCATTTTTGTAGTACCTGTTTTCATCTCAAACCCAAAAAAGCTCAGACAGTGTTTCACTCGCTCTCATTCTCTAAACTGATGCTAGTCATCTTCAATGTGTTTTCACGCAGTCCAGGTGTCCCAGGTTTTTGGTGGTGAGAATGGGGGTTGGCTGCCTTTGAATGTACATCTGACTCCCAGGAGCAGTGTTTGAGGGAATGTCTGTCAGCTGTGTTGCATCCGTTCACAATGAACAAGCATATTTGCTGGATGCATTCTGTTTGGTCATTTAGCAGCTATGGACTTAATGGTGCTGGCATTTAAACTGGAAATCATCAAATTAACTTAAACCTTATTGGGAAAAAAATGAATTTGTTAACACCTCAATTAAATGCCAAATGGCAGAAGAATATTGTTCCCATTTCAGTCACATCATATCTCCCCAGCATGAGCACATAGTGCCCATGCAAAATATGTAGCTTCAGGAAAAATATTCGATGCAGTTCCTTCTACTGTTAAATCTGATTTAGTATCAGTAAGAACAGAGGAATGGTAGTTTAAGCAGCCAGATATCTACAATCCACGACTGGCAAAGAGGCCACAAACTATAAACACTGTTCTGGGTTACTGTAATTAATTTTCAAGGTGAATTGCTGTGTGCTGTGATTATCATTGGATAGCATGGTAGCCCTTGGGCCAGCTGCCCTGTGCTCACAATTGTTGGGGAGAAGAGGCTGAAGCCATGTAGATTTTGTAACTCTTGGGCTAGGGCTTCCGGTGGGACCTTTCTGGTTTTTAGACACTACGTTTTCTCTGAGTGGAGTTTGTGGGGCTTTTTCATTTCAAAGTTCCCTAGATGATAAGGCAGCAGTGTCACAGCCCTAACAATGGTGCTTTTATAGCCTGAGCGTGTATGAATGTGCTTGACTTTTGCATGTGAGTGTGTAATAGTAGGGAAGGCTGTGAGGATGTGTTAATGTGGAGGTGTGTTGAACCTACTGCTGGAAGGCTGTCCCAGACAGAAGAAGCCGGAACAATTTTACGCTGTGCTTATCCATACTGTTTCTCTGTATCAGATCCTAGTGAGAAATCTTGGAGAAAGTAGGAGGAAGTAATTCACGTAGTACGGGTAATCAGGAGACTGAGGTCTTGTTACAAAACAGGAAGGAAGCCAAACTGTTACTATAGACACACACGGGTATATAAGAAAGTTACAGAAGTTTTAATGTTTCATTTGTTTTCTGCTCTGTAAAAATCTATGGTATACATTTCTTTCTGTACAGTTCTCTTTAAACTAAAAATGCATTATATTTTCTTTAATATAAGATAGGATAAAGTTCTTGAGAGTACATTTCAATCTGTAAGGTGATCCGGAATATGTGCCCCATCATTTAACAAATTTTTACTACTGAGATTTTTTACTTACTAGGAGATTGTTTCTGAAAGGTCTGTATCCACGCCTCTAAGATCTAAACTTCATATCCTTTCAGGGGAGAGTCACCGGTGTTCTCTAGGAAAAAAAAATCTGTAGAACAAGATGAAATGAAATGTTTGCCAAGTGTAGGCAGTTTTGATACTGTGTGAAGTGAAATTCTTCTCTGCCAGACTCACAGGTGAGTTAAGAGCTGTAAACATTCACTGGGATTTTCACCACCTCTCGCAAAAAATAGCTAAGCAACCCAAAATACTTACAGAAAGTATAATTGCCAAAAATCATAGAATAATGTATGAAATTTGCCCATGAAGATTAGAAAGAGTTTTTCCAGAGTATCTGATGCACTTCTAAATAATAATTAAGAATAGAAAAATTCATTTGTAAAAATATAAATGTAAAAAATTATGAGCAATTACTGCAGCTTTGACAATTGCCTGTGTGATAAGGACATCTTTTTGAAATACGCTCGGCAAATCCAGACAAATCTTTATTTGCCAAGGCAGCAAGAGTCAGACCTTACAAACAAAACCACCCGGATCCCTTTGGTTATCAGCAGTAAAAACTGGGCAAATGCATTACTGCTACATGCACATAATTACTGTATATTCCCCTCTATATTCCTGCTCTTCATCTCCCATTGATGACCCAAACTCCCCGAAATTTTCTTATATATTATCCTAATTTCTTAATGAAATTTTTGCACTGTTTGTCAGAAGTTATTTACAATCATGATTGTTCTTTTCAAAATTAATAAATGTGTGACAGAAAAATGTAAGCAAAAAAATTAGTTAATGAAATTCAGCATTTAGCGTTAATTTTCACTGACTAATGAATTTTACCTTTCACAGTTATCCACTATATAAGAACCACATTCAATAGCCATCCTGGATACCTGTGGGCCTTAAGGGGAGAAGATAGCAATAAAAATTTCCTAGAAGAGCTTCTAAAGTTTCTTAGAAGTCATTGTAAAAATCTTCTGCCAGTGATCTAATCTTGCAAATATATGAGGCAAGACCTACAAACACCAATCCATGTTGCATTTCATTTTAAGGTATATACAAAACTGTATACTAAGAAAGTCTGAAATTAGATCTAAAAAACAGCCTTATGAAGTTCGGGCTCCAGGTACATTAAAAAAGATGCAAACTTAACTTTATAATTTCAATAACTTGTCTGTTACTTGAACAGAGGTACAAAAGCTCTTTTACTTTGTGTTCTAGCTTTTCCAAACAGGCATAAACAGATATAAAAACTTCTTGTGATTAAGATTGTTCTTAGTATAGCAAAACACAAATGTTACCATTTTTATTTTTTTATCAGTCACTTTACTCATTTCTGACATGATATTTTTGATAAAATTTCTAAGAGCTTCTTAAAAGGTAGACTCAGATATTATTAAATGGTTGGATAGACTTAGTCTGTCTCTGAAGAATTGAAAATCATCAAGAAATAACTGGGACTATAAGAAATAGCGTTTTCCTGAGCAAAACATAATTCTTCATAGTAAAAACAAATTATTTAAATTATGACATCACTTGTCAACACCAACAGGGAAAAAATGACAGAATGAATGATAATAACTATGCTTTGTTTCTGTTCATCAAAGGAAATAATAAAATACGTTAGCCACATACTATTTCCATGGTTCAGATACAACACGTTAAGAAATTTACGGGGCAGAAAATTATGCAGTTACCTATTCTTAGAATTGTTGCATTTCTGCCTCCTGTGCTCAAATCTGGTGCAAAGTATTAGCTTTTAAAATTCAATTAGGCTTGGAAACAGGCGTTATTCATATTGCTACCATTGCTGAGTAGTTGATTTCTACGTTTCTTTTCAAATTAGCAGTGCTGTTCTTACATCTCTTCTGTTAAATGAGTTTGTTGTGCTTCATTGTCATGGTTCCAGGGGTGCCTATCATCTTGATCATAGTCCCAGTCTCTCTTCTAAATCTTCTTTCTAAGCTGTAAGCCCAAATTGATCTCTTCCTCCAGCAGAAATGGTTTTTCATTCTGCATTTACTCCTGGTTGCCAGAAACACAATTTCTATCCATAATTTTCCTTCCAGTGTTTCCATTTGGGTTTGACCCCTTGTCTGACATTGATCTGAGAGAGAGGAGGAAGATCTCAGAAATGGGTCTTAATTATATAAGCACATCCTTTTTTTTTCACTGGGGTGACAACCTGGGGCCAGCTGGAGATAACAGTTTCCTGTATGGATCGTTAAAAAACAGTGTTTGCCTCATGATGGCTTTAAGCAGGTACTGTACAGCAGAACTGTACCAAATAAGCCTAGAGAGCAAGCTGTAGACCCAACCCTTCTTCATACTGGAAAGTGCTTGGCAGAGACCAACTATATCATAGGAGGTGATATTAGAATAATGTTTATATTTCTTTACCAGGGTTTACGTTAAAGATTCTCTCTACAACATACAAAAATAACTCTTCATTGAATTTATAAGGTTCAAAATAGAAGTTGAGCTGTTTCCTTTATGGTCTATTATTGCTGCTCACAAAGTCCAGCAGTCACTAGGAGCTGGGTTAGATGGCAGAGCAGAAGAGCTAGGAGGACAACAACATTATGGCAACATTAAAAACCTCTTCTCCTACCTGCGGGACTCATTGGTTGCTGGTATCGCAATGAAATGTACTGAGGAAAAGGCTCTAATTCACTGATGTTATTGTAACTCAAGACAGTATGGCAAGGAAAGTTCTCATCAGTACGACTACCCCTGGAATAGGCAGTAAGAGTTGCAGTGCTGTTTTGGGGGGAGAAAACAGTGATTCTGTGTGGAAGTTAAGTCTGCCTTTTAAGTCCATATGTAACTTTGTGCAGCTGAGGAAGCAACTACCATCCTCAAACAATGCAGAAAAAACAAATTTTGTTTTGGTCCATTCCCCCACAGTGTTTGGAGAATGCTGGAGGCCCAAGGGGACAAGAATTCTTTTATACATTTTAAGCTATTCAATCCCCAACTTTTTAAAGGTTCAGATAAGAATAAGCTATAATTATGGCAAAGTCATATCAGAAATACGTTATTGGTTGTCCACGAACGCAGGAATCCAATTTGTCCATTGCACTTTGCACTCCTCACTTACTGCAAATAAATAATTCCTTCCTCCCCTGCACTCCAATTCTTTAATATCTGCTGAGACTCAGCCCTTTCTTGTAATTCTTCATTTTCTTCACTAAATGACATTCAGACGTAGTGCAGTACAGCTTGCATAGACGTGGAAGCAGTTGTTGTCAAATTGCTATACTCACCAAGGGAAAATGTCCACTATAAAACTGCTCTGCGGGTTACTTTATTCGCAATATTTCTCCTTGGAAACATAGTGCCCCAAAACACTGAGGTGGCAGGAAATAATGAAATGTATTTTTCATACTCTCACTTTTCATTTCAATGTATCAAGCAGCTCTTTAAACTGCTAGTCTAAACGATTATGTCTTATTTTAGAAAATCTTTATAATAATTGTGAATAATTACAGCCCAAAGTGCTTGTTATTTGTAAATGAAAATATATGCTTAGCCCTTCTTGAGAAGCCATTTAAAACACTCCTTTTAAAAAGCCATTAATTTTGTTTCATTGCTGGTTTCTATTATTTTGTTTGAAATAAAGATATTACCATAATTCCAAATGATTAAATGCTTGCAACTACTACTGTAATAGATGTGATGTTAGGCAAAAAGGTGTGAAAGAATGGGAATATAATTTTTCAACTTCATATTTTATGCTTTCTTGTTAATAGCTGGGCAGAAAAATGAAGGCCCTGGTATGATAATTCCATTTAACCCTTAGGCCCTGCTATCCAGATGTTTACAGGTATTTGTAATGTCTTGGGATGCAAGAAGTCACAAAGCTCATATCCAAAAGCATTAAAAAAAAAAAAAAGAAAGGCAATAAAATACTGAAGTCAAAATAGTCTTTAGCAGTAAGGTCATCAGGAAGCAAACTGTCCGTTGCTAGTTAAATAAATATACGGAGATGTTAAAGCATAGGTTTAAATGTGCTGTAGGCAGAACTTGGCAAAGAAGCATAGGCACTGTCTCATCTAGTGGGAAGAGGCTTCACTGATCTACCACACTAAAGAACACACCAGCAACCAACTTTATAAAGCTTCCAGCAACATCCACTGGACAGTATTAAAGTCCTAGCACTTGCCCCCTGTCCTTAGGCTCAGTGCTGTGAATTCTGAAAGCAGGCTTTCCTGCACAGAAAACCTGGAGAGCTTTAAGTTCCTTTTTTTTATGGAGCAGTTAAACAACTGACCAAACACATTGCTTTTATTAAGTAAAATTTTGAATATTTAGATTTGTCCGATCACTTGTAGTGGCCTGTACTAGCACGGCACTAATACTTCAGAGCTTCTAGCAAAAAGAAAGGATCAAATCATGATAGTGAGAGACCAACATAAACCAAACAGTGTGTCCAAGTCCCTTGTGTACAGGTTTGTTGCTTGATAAGGAAGTGCTGAAAAACCTCTTTAATTTCTGAGATGCAGTCTTGGCTAGGGCCTCTGTATTGCCGCATGAGGTATCTGTCGTTCAGGCTGGGCTACACCCACTCCTAGAAACTCCTGCCACTGCGCAAGGTTACATTTGCCAGCACTTCTTAACAAAATGGTACTAGTCACACGCCACTGTACAATTTGCTTCTCACCATCTGTACCAGGTGAATCAGTGCATGAAAACGAGACAGGTCTCACTTCTGCTTTTTTCAGTGTCTGACTGTAAACAATTTGGGGATATTTTGCTCTTCATCTTTTTTAAGATGTGCTTTTTAGCATAATTTCTGTAATCATCATCTCTGCAAGAAAAAACAGACCATATCTATGGTAATAGGAAGCAATGCTAAGTGCTCAGTATTGCCAGGGCACAGCAGGTATAGAAAATTAAGAGAAGGCCGTGCTACACCTTCGGCACCTGAAATGTGTCCTAGGACATATGGGTAAAAACCTTATCCACCCACTAGTGTATTTTGGAATGGTTTTCATTGGTTTTTTAAATATTCTTTTTTCCTCGCTCATCTTTCTATTATTCCCAGTTCAAATGTTCCATTTGAAAACGGACTGACTCATGATACTTTAAGCTGACAGGTTAGAATTTTACTTCATCAATTGTTTTTAAATTAAGGAGCTAAAAACCACAGATGTTCTAGCAGCTACAAGTTTATCTGCTCTGGACATACAAAATAAAAGTAATTGCAACACCTTATGTCATTTAATATTATGTCTATAATATTTGGAGACACACCATACGTAACGCTGCTGCCTCCTTTGAGAGCACACGTAGAATCAGTCTTGAGGAGAAAAGACAACGCAGAAAGAACCGTGCCTTGACTGTACCACCCAAGGAGACCTTCCGCTGTGCTCTTTGCAACCGGACTCACCTATCCCGCCCTATCCCCTTTTCAGCCATCAGTGAGCTTGCAGTAAGCGTGGGTAAAGCCCTTCCCAAATCTTTGTCCGCGAAGCCAAGCCATGAATGAATGAATGAATACTTCTAGAAAACCCACAACTTTCCTTAGATTGATAAGTCTCCACTTTATTATAATGAAAAATCATGTAAAATTCCTTTTATATTAAAATGTATATAAACATATTTATTTTGAAAGGAACATGTTTCTGAGGCATAAAGAAATACAATATAAATTTATGGAAATGTTTGTAAGCTTTAATTCTAAACTCTTTTTATTATGGTAAGCCTGGTTTTACTCACTATACCACCAAATTCAAGATGTATTGTAGGAAACTTCTGGTTTTCACCTATCCAGCTGTTAGTTACGTCTCAGTGTAGCCAATTTCACTTGGGCAGGGTAATCGATGCTGACAACCAGACACTAGTGAGGCAGAGTGAATATCTGCCAAACTGTCACGGACCTTTAGGCCTTTTAGTCTTGAATTCATTAACAAAATAACAACTGCTCATTCTTTTTTCATAATGGCTTAAATATCCACAAAGCTTTAAATGCTCAATTATCAAAATATCTTCAGCAAAACAATTCTGAAGGATATCTTGCGAATTTTATGAAAATAGGGTGCTTGGGTGCTGAAGTAGTACTTTTTTTACCTGTTTATCAGTAATGCTGAGTATGTAACTCTGACCTCTCTTTACTCTGCAGCTTTTAAAGCCAAATATTCTACACAGATATGTGAAACCTATGTATACCCAGGTCTAAGCACAGTCCTTAAAACTATATGGGAACTAAATTAAGTCACAGGTTATTAACTGATAAGGATATTCCCCCACCCCACAATTCCTAAAATATACTTTGATTAAATATAAAACAACAAAAAAATTGATTAATAACCAGAATTAATAATTCGATAAATGCACCAAAATTAATTTTTTAACCTAAAATCAGTTAATTTTCTGAAATCTAGGCTCCAAAACATGTGAAAGCTAAATATCTACATTTGACTTCTTGCATTCTTTTTATGCAGAATTGGTATCTTGGTGCCATGCAACAAGTTGCAAAGATTCTAAAAACGAAAATAAGATTCGGGTTCACAAAGTAATTTTAAGATATCCAGTGAAAACCATAGTGTTCCGTAACAGCATATACAATTTATATGATACCTACAGGGAAAATAAAACACTTCTGTTTTGCATTTCCAAGTTTCTTTTCATTAGGAATTTTGTAGTTGACATGTGATCAGATCATTTCTGAAGCAAAAGGTTTGTTCCATGAAGTAGTCTAAGAACAGTTATACTATAGGAAACGGTCATGATGTAGAGTAGAAACAGGACAGTGGTAGAAATGAAGTCGTTACTATAAGACTTATGGCTCTAATTTAAGGAGAAGTTAAAGCTCATAAACTCCAAATTTAAATAACCATCTATGCTCAGTGCAGCATTAGACATCTAAGCTCTCCAGGCATAGAAAGGTAAACCAGAATCTCCATCAGCTGTTCCTTCATGGTACCTTTCCCTTCAGCATATTGGCTCTCATGAATCCCTTCACTCTTCTGCATTATTAGGAGGTCAGATGCCCCAAATCTGTTTGTAAATTACGGTGGACATTTCTGTGTCCATGATTTGATGTGACAGAGCCCATTATTGCCATGTCTAAGTTCCACTGGTGACTCTAACACCTTCTCACTTTTTCTGGGGTGTTTGTTTATTCACACAGCTGCATGATAATAATCCTAAATAAAATATATTGGCATATATATTATTTGGTCTTCAAAAATCTTAAATTAGCAGCGTATAAAGATTATTTTAGCTATACTATTTTCTTTCTTAAAAGAAATTCTCTGGGTAGGTCAATAAGTTTCAAAGGAGGAAAAAGAAATCTAAAACCGGTAATTTGTAGTTCAATTCTGTACTCTTAAGATGACAATCTTTTGAAGAGAAGAATGAGAGTGGTTTTGTAGTTTTCTCTAGATGTACCTTCCTAAGTGGAGCTCTGAGGTGATGAGATTTGCTTTTATGGGGTGGTGAAGATGCACTCTAGCTTCACTAATGGTCTGACAGTACTTTAACTAGACATTAAAAGCATAAGTGTGATAAGAAAACACTTTGCCTTTTCTCATCCTAGTCATTTTATTTTTAAGGTACACACTAGTTTAGCTCTGCTAGTCTCCATAAAGAAAGGCAAAAAAAAAAAAAAAAAAGAAAGAAAAAATGTATATATACCAAACGTACATCTCATCTGGCATTTGAAGCACAATATGCAACAAAAAGAAAGAAAAAAAAAAAAAAAAAAAAGAAAGAAAGAATGTATATATACACAGCTCCTTGAAAACACACAACGAAGACAAAAATCAGCAATGCTAAAAATGAAAGAAGGAGAAAATTCCGCTAGTCAGTTCCACAAAAATTGAGAGTGCACAATTGTTTTTTGGACTGTAATGGCTTCATATTAAAAAAAGTTCTTGGTACCATACAACATTTATGCAGTACACTGCTTCACTGGGTCATTATCATGACCAAATGCTATTTTGAAAGCATATTTTGATAATGGACATTTTAAAGGATTTGCAAGTTGTTAAAGGTCATGGGTTATAATGATAGTTCTAATTACTTCTGCATTTGCAAGTAATTTGTGTATGTCCTAAAGTAGTCTCGGAGTAAGAATTGGTTTCTATTTAACCAATTTTACACATTAAATGTGAAATGAAAATTTTAAAAATTGAATAGTTCATCCCCCTGCCCACAAATTATTGCCTTCTATATTTTCTATTAATTAAATTTATTATGTGTGAAACATTATGTCATGCTAAGGCAATTCTAATCTTTAACAGTTAGAAGACAGCATAGATTTACAAGAGTGAGCACTATATAAATTGCGTATGTTTGCTTTCAGTTAGCTATTGAATTGATATAGTTTAAATATTTTAGCATTGATTTAGACAAGCTGGTTTGAAATCCTGTGTATATGTTTGTAAATACATTTAAACATCATTTATATTTATTTAACATGCTGGTATTCATTTTTACGAATTTTAAGAGAACATTTAGAAACTTCACCTTTTTTGTTAAAGTAGTGTAAGATTATCACAACATAACGTAACGTAAATTACAATATGAGAAAAAGTCCTCACTTTTGTCTCTGCTATTACTTTTCTGCGGGTAGCTTTCTATAAAGCAATAAACTCAAGGTTACCTGGTAGTGAATATATGCAGGTACATAAAAAAAACAAGATGAAAATATCCCACGACTGCTTATAAAACTTCAGAGCTGGTAAGGTTTATGAAAAACCTGGAGAAGACTAAAACACATTCTTTCTAAAATTTCCTTAAATTAAAATTATTTTCTATCCTTCTTATGGAATTATTTTTGTGGATTGCTCTTTGTCAGTTTTACTTGGGCACTTGTTCACAGTTGATAGTTAAGGAGAAAAGGCTGCTAAGCTGTTTCACTGCTTCAGAAACCTTCAGCCAGTGACAGTGTTACACATAGAGAACATACTTTTCTTGTACTACTCACATTGTTAGTAGCGATAATAGCAGCAGCATCCAGTTTAACTCCCAGGATAGATCGTATTACCTTGTAGTCCTCCATCTCAGAAATATAGGCTAGGTCTAAGATTGACCAATCAATTGGACTGTAATTTAATAAGGACTTCAAGACTTGAATCCATTAAGATTGTTAAATATGGAAATGTCTCATAACCTTCTGTGACATTGTAATGACTGAAGCAGCTACACATCACTGTAATCAAACTTTTTAGGTCCCTTTTTCTTCTGTCATCAAATTTTCAGCTATCTCATTTCAGTGGATGGGACTTGCTGTAGCTATGTCAACGGGTTTTGAATAATGTCTAAATGGTGTAATTTAAATGTCAAGCAGGAAATTCAGAACTAATGCTACCGTTCCCCCAGACTTTTGCCATCAAATATCTCGTGATGAACACATGACATTCTTGAAAAATAATTGAGGTAAAGAGTAGGATAATCTGGTTTCCAAGCTTCTGAGATTTGGGCGTATGTAATAAGTAGGAAAATTTATTCTTTGAAAACTTCTCCCCAGTGTACATATTGAAAAAGTTTTAAAGAGTTTTTCTTCTTTTAAATTTAAGAGAAATTCTGTTTTCTTTAATATACGGGTTTGGAGAACACTTCCTCTATTGGTTCAGAGAATAAACTAATACAAGGAATAAAGGAAGAGTGACTGATCACCTGTTTCACCTCTGCAAGGAAAAAGACTCCTGGCAACCTCACCAATTATGCAAGTCCATTATTTTTATGAAAGACATTGCTTTTTGAAGGATGCTATCAATGGCAGGATAATCACCCTAACAACATTCCATTTTAGTATTGGGAGTACACAGGAAAACACAATGTTCATTTTCTTAACATCATTCATGACAACAGCTAGGAGGTCTGTTTTCCAAGAACAAATTTGACAGCCACTTCCCTTATCGCTATCTACAGTTTTGTGCACTCACTTTGATTTATGATTACCAGTCATAAATTCTGGAAGAAAATTCCATGAGCATATTACCGGGAACACACTGCTTTCATGTTGCTTTTATCAAATTAACTAAATAATTGGTTAGTATTATTCTGTGCAAGAATTAAACATGAAAGTTACGAATTTCATTCATGGGAACTGAAGTGAGAATGGCAGGATTTTGGCAGAGATTTAATATGGCAAAAATGACATGGAAGAATCAAGACCAAATTCTCCCAAGACTCCCTCATTTATTACTCCTTAATTAGCCACTGGTCAATACTGAAGTAAATTCGCTACCACTGGTGACTTTTAATCCGTTTCAGGCAAGAATACTCACAAGGAACAACAAATACAGCAGCAGGCGAAGCACAGATAACGTAATGTAAAAATATAGGCAGAGTGGGAGAACAAATTAACCAGGCAACTCACTGTGTTCAGTGCTGAGAGCCAACAGGGTTATCCCACTGCTGCTGCTGTATTGCAACACCTTCTTGGTCTTGCCTCTCTTTTGGGTTGGCTTTGAAGGTATACTCTTACTCTACAGCCTTGGCACTATTGGGCATCCCAAGAGAATGGCCAAATTAGTCAGTTCTTGAAGAGGGACAAAATAGAACCTATTTACTTGCATAAGTATCTACCTACAATACCATTTAAAATTGCATTTTAAAAAATCTAGTTGTTAGTGTGAGGTAGGACTAGGGCTACCATGAAATGAGAGGCCAAGGACATGTATGTCACATTTAAGTGGCTGACACAACTGGAGACAGGCACTACAGTCTGGCCAGGTAATCACTTTCCATTTTGAGGGCTCTCAGACATTTTTGTGAAGTTAAAAGATCACCGTTTCCCAGTGTATGGGGGGAAAAAAGCACTCAAAGTATGAAGTAGTGACAAAGAGAGAGAGAAAGAGAGCTCCGTAACACAAACTTGCCTGTCAGTATGTTCGTAGAGGAAACTGAGCATATAGGTGTAGGATACATTTTGTCCAGGAAACAGAAATCCCAAGAAAAACTGCCCTTTCCTCTCTCCCATATTCTTCCTTCCTGGACATACTCAGCCCTTCACCCTCCTCCCTCACAAAACTATATTATTTTGGGGCACTGCAAATCAGAGCACTCAGCTGATCTAAGTAAATATATTTGGAATAGGTTTTTTCTTTTTCTTTTTTTTTAGACAGGGATCATTTGAATTACATTTTATACCACAATCCCCTGAACAGTTGTATTAGTACAACATACACAGCAACATAAATGAACAACAGTAGTTGAGAGAAACCATGATGGAACAGGTTTCCCAGAGAAGTGGCAGATGCCTCATTCCCGAAACAATCAAGGTCAGTTTGGATGGGACTCTGAGCAACCTGATTTAGCAGAAGATGTGCCTGCCCACTGCAGGGGGGGTGGAGGTGGGGGGGGGCGGTAGGCTAGAAGACCTTTAAAGGTTCCTTCCAAACCAAACTATTCTATGATTCTATGCCAAAAAGCAGAACAGGGAGAGCAAGAAGATTCTAAGCTATCTTCATTGCTAAGGGTTAAAATGCTGCATTTTTAGTGCGTGCTATACTATATGGAAGCTGTCAATGAAGAGCAACTGGAGCGACTTGTCATCGTGCAGCAATTACAGTATGTTTGCATATAACTATATTTTTAATTGAGAATTTTATGAACACAAATCATATTATCCACTATCAGATTAGAAAAGTTTTCTTTCTCTGAAAGACAGTCTTTGTATTAATCTAACAAATTGTAGTTGAATAGCTTTGCCTTTACAAAACTTAACTGTACAATTAAGCTTACAATATCATAAATATATATTTAAAATAGATTCTATCACTATTTGCATGTGTTTATAATACAAAATTGGACAGATAGAGTTGTCCTTAGTATATGTATTTAATGTCTGGTGACAACTTCAGGGGTTTTTTCTTGCTAAACTTGTGTGTTCATAGACCTATTTAATGGTCTATATTTCCCAGTCACCCATGTAATCTCCCTAGGCAAGCAATGCTGAAATGCCCAAAGAATTCAACATTTTGAAACAGCTTGATTAACATTTATTTAAATTTAAAAAAAAAAAAATCACACGGAGAACTGCACCATTGATGCAAAGAATTGCAAGAAATAGACTTTATATGTAATGGTAGTTATACGCAAGCTAGTGAAGCTGAAGTCTAGTACCAGTAGTTACCACTACATATCTCCTGTCAAAATCCTGGTCCTTCCAGCACTAATGCTTCGATAATTTCTGCTATGCAATGTGAGCAACAGAAGCGTGTATGAGCAATGCAGTGCATGATGACAAATAATTCCATGGACACCAGTCTGCCCACAGCTTCTCTCTTATGCCTCAGTATGGAGAATAAATGACGCAGAGGACCATGAACTAATGTTCCACTTCTAGCTACATTTCATGTTTCACACTCAAAATGAGCCCTTCCCTGTGTATGTGCTCTTTGTCCCTGACAGATATAAAAGAAATGGAAGTTCAGTGTTATATTTAATCCGGTTAGTTGTTTCAGGAATCACTGCCTTTGAAAAATATTCATAAAATGTAATGATCTTTAGAATAAACAAGCATTTGCCGTGGCCCAAGTAATTATGGTTTCTGTCATCACTACTATCTCCGGTAGGAAGCCAGGCACTCAAGAATTAAATATCATTCTAACAAAGAAAAATATGAAAAAGGTGATGGATGGAGCCACATCTATTGTATGCAAATAGTCTAACAGTTTCTAATATCTGCTGAAGTGTTTAAATGTTATTAATGTGAGTGGCTGGTCCTTTCTATTGTGAAACAAACCAGAGTACACTGGGGTAGTCCGCGTAGGTGTTTAAGACTGAAAGCACAGAAGGCAGAAATAGATGGTAGAGCAATCTTGTGCTTTTTAACTGATGACTTCAGTGCCTTGTAGCCTGCCTACTTTATGATTCTTCTAAGTCCAGGAGGTCCTTCATAAGATTTTTGAGTTGCTCTTCAATTCCAAGTGTACTTCTAATGGACACATGTGCACATTCCTTTATGAGCGAGCCTCAGCTCCCAGACCCCACATGAGACTGATAGGAAGGGCTGTTGACACTGGATTATTCTTTGTATTTACATTATTCAGAACAGCATAGAACATTCAACAGAAGATCCGTAGTTTTACCAAAGCACAGAAAACAATTAGATAGCAGTATCTTCAGTTATACATCCCAGTCATAATGCTGGATTCATCATTTGACCCTGTGTGTTCTTACAGTTTCAAGCCATAAAAATCATCAAGAGGCTGGAGCATCTGTGAGAAAAGGCTGGGAGAGTTGAAGTTGTTCAGCCTGGAGAAGAGAAGGCTCTGGAAAACTTACAGTGGCCTTTCAGTTCTTAAAGGGGGCCTATAAGAAAGATGGGGACAGATGTTTTAGAAGGGCCTGTAGCAATAGGACAAGGGGTAATTGTTTTAAACAAAAAGAAGGGAGATTTCGCCTAGATATAAGGGAGATATTTTTTACCATGGGGTTGGTGAAACACTGGAACAGTTTGCCAAGAGAGGTGGTAGATGCCTTATCCCTGGAAACCATGTCTTAGGATTAGTTTGGTTTTTTGGGATCTTATTTTTTTTTCATTTTAAGAGGGATCATTTGAATTACGTTTTATAGCACAATCCCCTGAACAGTTGTATGAGTACAACATACACAGCAACATAAATGAACAACTGTAGTTGAGAAGCAATGATGGAACTGTTTGATCAGAGAGATGGCAGATGTCTCATTCCTGGAACATTCAAGGTCAGGTTGGACACGGCTCTGAGCAAACTGATCTAGTGGAAGATGTCCCTGCTCACTGCAGGGGAGGTTGGACTAAATGACCTTAAATGTTCCTTCCACACCAAACTATTCTATGATTTTATGAATTTCAGTTCAAACCAGCAGCAGACATAGCAAGATTTTATTTACCTCAATCTACATGCTGTGCTGTGAATACTTTATGCAAGCAGTAGTTGAGTAATTTTCTTTCTCCTATTTCTATTTTTTTTTTTAAT
>NW_010415877.1:15428-21156 GCF_000710305.1 Buceros rhinoceros silvestris | reverse complement strand
CAGTTTCTGCAGAAGAATGTTATGGGAGACATTACTTAAAGCTTGCAGAATCACTGACAAGCTTCTGCTCATTTTCTGGACTTCCTGAGGGAAGAATGATGAGAGAGGCAAGGCAATGAAATCAGTCATGCCAGGACATTTTCTTGACTCCCTGAAAGAGACAAACTGGAGGTATGGCTAGGATCCTGCCCAGAACCTGACATCTGCCACAAACCAATAATATGATCTGGGTAGTGAAGATGTTCGAAGTGCAAGTGACATTTGTTACTTGCTCTTACATCAACCTATGAGATAATGCACGATTTCAGTTCCTTTTCCTGATGCAAGGCGTAGTCAAAGTGCAGTGCTCTTGCCATTGCAGAAAGGAGCTGGACTGTCAGATCTGGGCAGGGACAAGTGTCTGGGCAGTGTGCAAGGTTCAAAAGCTTATTCACTGAATTTCTTGCTCACCCTATCTTTAAATTTAAGTTGTTATAACAGTTCACCTCTTCATTTTAATAGAATGTTAAATGTATCATACTGCCAGTATGAGCTAATGCAGTTGTTCTAAGGAAGGGTTTCTGAAAAGGTTTCTTTATGAGAGCTTGATCTCCTGAGATCACATTTTAGTCAGAATCCAGCTATCAAAATTCTCTTTAGGCAACACACCTGAAGTAGTCGCTTAGATGAAAAAAAATCACCACTGGGAAGTATTTCCTGACAGAGTAACCTCTTTTAGCTATTTATTTGCACAATATCAGTGAGGAAAATGCCTGTAAAATTTGCTAAACTTGAAGATAACAATGTTTATCAATACAATATTAACTGCAAAACACAGAGTCCACATTCTACCTAAAACACATGTGCAAAACCCTGTAAGAAGTCAGTATTGCATAGCTGACTTTGAGTGCAAAAATACATCCCTCATCAATCCTTGGAAAAAGTCAGACTGTTGGGTATGAATAAAAATCTATATAAAATGAGTAGAATTCAGGTACAGTTTTGCTTCATAAGAAAAAGACAAATTGGCCACATTCAGGACACTCTTCCTCCAAGCTGTGAACCAGAAGAAAATCAAATGGTGAAATGAAAATGTTTTCCAGTTACCAAACCTACAGAAAACATCAAGAAATCAAACTTGCTAAAAATCATCCAGAAAGCTGCTAAGTGGATAGTCTCATATACCAGAGAACTGAAGAAAAGCAAGAGATACTTGCACACGGTAACATACTGAGGACTTCAAAACCAGCAAACCCTCTTTAAATTTTCTTGACAGCTTCCACACACCACTTACTATTTAAGATCATCATAAATCAGTAATACGAAAATTTACTGTAAATTCTTTCCTACAGAACAAATACAAAACTGCCAGTGCTCCTACATGAAAAGAAAGCCACAGAAAACTTGGAGAAGCATTACTGTTTCTCAAGTCACATCAGAACAGGACAAGATTACAAGATTTGCTTATATCCAAAGAGATAATGAAAAGCATCTTGTAGCCATTAAATATTTACTTCATATTCAATGCATAAAGCTGTGTGCTCTAGTCATTTACATTCCTTTGCACTGTGGTTGGAACACGCAACCTTTAGATTAGATTGCTTCAGTTTTCACAGCACTTGGAAAATACATGTTATGATTCAAGTGGCTATGTGTTGCTATCAAGAAAATGGGGATAACTTGAATATTCTTTTCTGTAATATCTGATCAGATATACTAACCACTTAACTCTCCATGCAACTACATGAACCGGACTGCACACACACCACTGAAGACTAGAAACTAAGCTTCAGCTCTAAACAAGGAAAACATTCGTCCATTTAACTGTTATCTTTTATTGGCATTAATTAAAACCTCTCAGAAAGATTATTCTGGGCAGATCCTTGCCACAATGCTCAGGAATGTACTCTCAGGAACTCTTTGGTTGTTTTATCACTACCCTGGAGAACTTTTTAACCCCAGCCTGTAGGATTCTTTTTGTAGTACATCAAGACAGGGTATTGCATTGGTTTAATAATTACCACTACAATTTCGATGTAAATAGTCTTTGTTGCTCATAAAAAGCATTCTTAGAGGCTTCTTAGAAGTTTCTCACGTACTGAGAGAATTCTGTTCTACAGCGGTTTTTTGTTTAGATTCTTTCATTACTAGAGATAAGACAAATAGACAGCACTCAATGATAGCTCATCTATACATGTGCTTATTCCCTGATGTCACAGTCTGAGTCCCTTCTTTTTAATACCACACTATTTCCAAAGCTAGATAACAAACAAGGAAAATAATGAAGCTGAACCCTTTCAATAAAGAAGTTGTTCTTGTGAGAGAGATGGTTTAGTGATGTTCACCACCTGCATTCACATCCAAAAATAAAGAATTGATGTATGCAGCAAATAATAGAATGATATTGCTGAAGAACAAGTAATTAAATTCCTGATGATTACCATTAGAAGACAGAACAAATTACTTACTCGAGCTGGATAGCAACAGAGTATATTTCTGTAAGATTGCAGAAGATTTTTATATTCAACACAAATTCTGGGAAATACCAGAATCCCTACAAGTCTGCAAATTCTCCAAACACTTGTTCAATCTTGCCTAACAAAGACTATGAGCAACAGCAAAGCATAGATTCAATATTAGTCTTGTTTTGCTCTTTGATGCTATATAATAATGCTATATATTCTTGAAGGGAACTATAGAAAACACTTCACTGTCCTACCTTAAGGGAAAAGGAAAGACTCATCACAACCACAAAGCAGAAGATAAAAGCCAACAACCACCAAGAAGCAAAAGAAGCCACAGGAGATAAAGAAAAAGCTAAAACCAAGACTTCTAATCAGCACTTGTTCACCTAACGGTCAGGAGAATCTGATTGTCATGAAAACTTTGGAGGCGAAGTGGTAATACAAATGTTAAAGTAATAAAAGCAACTACTTTTATTGCAGTGTGCAGATAGTGGTCAAGTTATTTTAGATCTGCACCTAACCAAGGGCAACAGGAAATGAAATCATTAGACAAAACTAAGAGATAAAACTTCCCTTTAAGGTCCTGGTATTCCTTGCTTTCACAAATAGGCTTTGGTAGTTCGGTAACAGACAGAGCCAGCAAGCTTTAGGTATTCTTAGGTTCTTTCTCTGGATGATATAAAATGCTGTAATCTCAAACAAGAACATCAAATTCCCTCAGAGAACTATTTGCTCCTGTTCACACATTACAGGCAGTAAAGAGTTCTTCAAGTGACTAGAATAGATTGCAGAATAAGATCCATAAAAGACACCAACTGTGGTCATCCTGCACCTCAGTAAAAGACAGCAAAATGAGTATCACCTCACTGAGTTATAGAATTGTCCTAAACTTCCTCTGCATTGTTACCTTCCTGCACAAGAAGGTACTCTCACTGACTTACCTAATCTTGCAAGCATAGCCTAGATATGTCATAGCCCATAGATGTCACTGAATAAGTGAAGAGAATTTTTAGAAAAACAGTTCTTTTCCAAATGCGAGGAATAAAAGACAAACCTATATGCAGTTAATAGACTTCAGCATATATTTTCACAGTATTGGAAGAAAACAACAGAACTGATAAAATTTTTCAGACACATACTGAATGCATTTCTTAGACTAGATTAAAACAGGTGAATGTACTTGAAGATAAGAAGTGTCATTCACCTGTTCCTTACCCTTTAATCTAGATGTGCTTGATTTAATTATCCTTCCTCATTCCACCCAAGTTCTGAATTAACACATACCTTCAGATGACTAATAAATGCTCGTATGTCTTTTTTTCTAAAGGGATTTATGAAAAAATGTCTTCACTTGGGAGAGCATTAAAATGAGGTAAAAGAATAAATTTATAAACCAGGCTGCATATGCATTAGGGTCCGAACAGTCTCTAAATGAAACGTGTTTAAAACTGAATCCTAAGAAGTATATATACAAAACTTTCAACCAATACTTAGGTCCTCTGTGCACATCAATTCCTTGACAAAAATGATAGGGAGACCATAGAATTAGTCAGGGGAAAAGCAGAACTTCACAAGAACAGAACCTAAATTAATAGTAGGGGCCACCATCCAGCCCATTAATCAACAAGGCGGCACTACAATGAGTGACGAACAATTAACCAGCTACATACTAAGAAGGCAGTACAGCAAATAGCAGCCAGTTTCCAATAGTCAGCAACAAACTCACCCGAAGGCACTGGTACCACTGGTAAGGCAACAGATACAACTATTATACCCTGAATTGACACATTAAAAGTAAGCCTTTCAGTAGAGGATGACAACTGGAATACGTTAACATCAATAATAGTAATCAGGCCCTTGATTCATTATGTACTCTTCATTCATAACTATAAAAATTTAAAACCAATGTCCTTTCTAAATGGATGATGCAGTAGCAAATCAGAACATTCTAAATATTTCTCAATCTTTTCATAATATATTATGCATACACTTGGCCAAGAGTGGAACAAACCATTTGAAAATAATTCACTCTGCTAGTAAGAGGTAATGCCAGTAGATAAACTTGAAAAAAATATCACCCTGCTTCCCCATTAAATGCTAAGAATACAAGCAAACTTTGCATGTAGGAGATAAAAAAAAATATTTTTGCCATTAGTAAGTTTTTAGTAGCAAATGTATTCCACAATAATATTAGATAATAATTTTGCCCTTCTGAAATGAGTTTTCAGCATTTTTTTTAAGCAACAGGTTAACACACGAAATAAAAAGTCTATTTCCTTTTGAACAAAGACAGTCTTACAAAGCACTACAACCCTTATAGGCACAAAGGTACCAGCTGTGACAGGAAATTTACGTTGTTACATAGCCTTTATGAGGCTTTTCATAAGAGACCAGGCTTCCATACACACCAGACTCTCTTTTTATACAGCACTCTTCCAGATGTTTTCACAACTTTGGCACATTCAGAAAATGCAGAGAAAGGGAGAGATGGACTCAAAAAAACATATGCCAAGGGCATTATAGAACAATGAGAAACCATATTAAAACCCTTTACTAAACTGTAAAATAAAAGCAGTAACAAGGGAGAAAGAGAAAGGATGCAGGTTGATTTTCCTTCAGTGTTGTCACTTGCAACACAAGTGGCCTGGATCACAAGGCAGTTTTCTTTCTAAGAGCACGGCTTCTCTACCTTGCTGTTGCTGGCTGGACATGACCAGGGTAAGATCTCCTCGTGCTCGTGGCTTGCCTTTGTCTAGCCAGGAAGGACTGTCCTGATCCCGTACTAGTCAGTCTATCTTCTGCTGCTTTTTTATGCAGAGTCATTCCCTATGGATGAAGAGAAACTTCTCAGTGAATGTCAACACATCATCACTGCACAACTTTATTCATTTACATTTTATTACCTCCTTCATGAACACTGACTAAGCTATTTGGGATATCAAACATGGAGCAAAGTATTTTCCAGTATAAAGATAAGATATTCTTCCTAATACTTAATGTGTAACTTTCTTTTTTTTCCTTCCTCCCTCAATCATTGTCCAGGTTTGGAGTAACTGTTGAGAAGCAGGTCCCCCAGTGTCCCAGATCTGAACATACGTTTCTTCACATAAACACACAGTAATTGGATGAGTCTTTCAGAAGTGTTTCTCCTCCCCACCCTGGCCCCCCTCCAGCACGTTGAGGCTAGAAAAGAACTTTTCTGCTGAAAATAAAGTATTGTCATCCTTTGTGAAAATACCACCTAAATGGCAGGAGCACATCTTGAGAGAAAATGTTTTCAGCAG
>NW_010415877.1:14282-15345 GCF_000710305.1 Buceros rhinoceros silvestris | reverse complement strand
TCAGCAGGAGAAAACGCAAGGAGGAAATGAGGGAAGCTGTGATGACTTGTGTAGTGTATAAAAGCAGAGGCTAATTAGAGAAAGACAAAGCTGTCAGTGCTCACTGTAATGTTCATGACAGGCTATTGAACCACAGTTCTTAGCCCAGGCTTGTCTTTTGCTTGTCAGTGGGACTAATGTTACAAAAATCGGTCAAGGACACTAGTCATTTGAAAATGCCTTCAGTATTTAAAGGATTAAAACACTCTGTTTAAGTACCATTTTGGCTTTTTGCTCATGGACATAACAAGGTTGTGGAATAGCAAGAATGAAATTCTTGCAAGGGATGACAGAGAGGAGGAATTTGAAATCTATGACGAAGCAGAATGAAACACGGATGTTAGACAGGTTAGGGATTCTTTCTATCTGAAGAGCAGTTTCAATATTGCCCATTCTGCCAGAAGTCTTGAACACATTTGATAAATCTCCCTGAAGGTAAAAAGATTTCCTGGCATACAGGCCCAGCAAAAGCTGTATGGCTGCACAGATCACTTCCTTATGGTTTTAATAATTTAAGTGCAGGTCTTGCCCCTGTGCTCACCTTTTGCATGGGGCTAAACTTGCACCCAAGTTAAAGGGGTCATTTCTCAGAGCACTTACTGCAGCAAGTAAGCTGGTATGGCTTTTCTGGTGCCCCTTCATTAGAAACAAGTAGAAGATTGGAGAGTGGACAATAGATTTGAGTACTCTAAGTCAGTAAAACTGAAGGGCTGGAATTACAAAATAGCAATCTGAGGTATACTTCCCTCTAGAAAAAGCCATTCATCATTTTAAAACTTGAAAATAACTAAGGGAGTCTTTTTCATTTACTCCAAGTTTATCCCAGGAACATACTCTTATATAGTTATAGCTTAAAATTATTAAAAACCATTTGTTTCTGTGTCTGTTGGAAAATGCTTTTCAAACAAGAAAAGAACCCTGTAAATTAATGTATATTGTTATAAACAACCCAGAAACAACTCATATTAGTGGTTTCTTACCTTTTTTTTTTTTTTTTTTTTAAAAAATTTTGGGAGTTTTTTAC
>NW_010415877.1:3980-14207 GCF_000710305.1 Buceros rhinoceros silvestris | reverse complement strand
TTTTTTAGTAAAAAGTTTGGGAGATTCTTACCATATTGTACCAGGCACTAACAATAAATTTCTCTTCCATTTCTCTTTGACATTTTGTTTTTTCATATTCTTTCTATAAAACAAACATAAAAAAGCACACATTAAAAACCAAAATATAATAAAAGTATTAGTCTGTACCTAAAAATAATCAGGAAATATCCATCTACCAGGAAACATGAGGACTACTACCTCCAATGAATGAAACATTCTGTCCCGTTCCTGCAACTGATTTTTCAGAGCCTGAATCTCAGGAGCTGCACCCTGGTTCTGCTTAGGATCTAAGGTACGAATGACCTGTAAGAGAAAACCAGTTTGTTTTTAATTAAATCCTGCAAAAGTAATCTAACTGAAGGGTAAGAAATCAAGGAATTACAACCTTTTAAGACAGGTTAAGAAATAAAAGAAAGTGCCTTAAGACATGTCAGTGCTAAGAAATGACACTCCAAAATGTGAAACAGAGGGATGTGCAGTTATAAGAGGCTGACTCCTGTAAAACAATCTTGACAGCCACTATGACAAGTGCTCTGCCTCTGAACATCAGCTGTTACAGCATCTGAACCAGGCCCTCTTCTATAGGACCGTGAAACAAAAATACCAATAGGAAAAAGTGACACCTAACAGGTTTCAGATCCCAGACTCACATACACCATTCCTACCTCTAGCTGCAGTACCTTGGTGCCACAGTGGTATCAACATTTTCTCAAAGGTTTCTCTCTTTATGGTTAAGGTTCATCTCCCTGTCAGTTCCTCCTGCTTGAGGAAGGACTGCTTTGGTCCTTATGGAAAGTTACATCACAATTAACCTTCCTAGGGTACCAGGCACTGTCATTTCTAGATAGCTGTGTTAAATCATGAAGCATTCTGTGGCAAATGCATGATCATTATGTTGCTAATAAGATGAAAGGACACCTTGTTATGTTTGTATGTGGCATCCATGACGGGTAGCATGAGTGTTAGCAAACACGTAGCTAAACCAAGAATAAATTCAGCAAAATGCCTAGACTTTTAAGCCTTTAATAGAAAATAGCTTAGAACTTTTTTTATATACCCAGAGGTTATTAAAAAGACTTCACCTATTTTGTCTTTCTATCCAGTTCAGAATTGTGTCCAGACACTGAAATAAAATGATGCTTTAAATTTTACTATGTCATTTTTACAGATTTTTTTTTTTACATTTTTCCCCATGAAGGAAGATTCATAAAAGTGAATGTTTCTAAGAAACTATGATTTTGAGAAAATACACAGAAGCTATAATGATTGTACTCATCCTCACAAAAAAACAACCAAACAACCCAAAACATAAAACCTGAAAGTTGATAAGAAGATCACAAAGAGCTAACCTAACTGAAATAATTAATGCTTCTGCTGTAGAAAACACCCCTTAGTAACACAGCACATATAAATAACAAATCTTACTGTGTTTCACTGGAATACTCTGAGATGCAGCAACTTAAAATGTAAAAAACCTAAAAAACCCTATTTGCTTAAATTTTCTGAAGACTTTTGAAATGTCTCACAAGAAGCCATTGAGGAAATTACACAGAAGTAAAAGAAGGAAGCATGAAGTTTTGCCAAATTAGGAATCTACTTACAGATTCCAATTTAATGATATACAGCCATAGCAAAGATCTTGCTACTTGCTACCATGATCAGATGAACAAAGACAAACTCAGATAAAATAACAAGATACAGTAACAGAAGAAATGGACTAGACTGAGACAACAATATTGCCATTTCAAAGCTCGTTATCTATCCACATCCTGAATATCACACTTAAATATTAGCCACCTTCTTGACAGAAGCATGCATCAAGCTTTAAAGGCAAAGAGAATGCTGAATGTCATCAGAGAAATGTAACAGCTCTCAAAGGCTGTGCAGTTAAAAAGATGACTTTATTTGGAAAAAGCATCAATAAAAGAGACCATATTAAAATAGTTTCTAACCCAGTTAGATAAACCAGAACACGAATAGAAATCGGGGGCAAAGAACGAACAGAGACAGCAAAATAAAATTCAGATGGGTAAAGATGGCTCTGGCATCTTTTGCTTTGCTCATGTTTGTGTGTACAAAGAGGCAGAACTCTTCTTGAGAACTGTGCCATAAGCCCTCAGAAGTCCCAGCACAAATGCCAGTTAAACAGTACGCTCACTCAGAGAGCTTCCTTCCCTTGAAGGAAACTGGTTTAGATGGGTGATTCTCCAATCCCAAAATACAGCATAGCTATTTCAGTTATTTCTATACCACCAGTTGTGGTATGGACACTACTTTTGCTGATCTGTACTTTTGTCACTCAGCGACAGAAATCCAGAAGAACTTCTGGAAAAAATGTTATCACAGCATTAGGAAGGGTCTAACACCCTTCTTCTTGACATCAGCTGACATGAAAGCATGGTTTATGAGGTTTGTTTGGGGACTCTTAAATATCTGTAGCAGTGGGTACACATTTGCACAGAAGCATTAGAAGCACTTATGGATAGGTAGCAAAAGGGGACAGTCATTAACACAAAATCAGGGTAAAATTCCGCAGAATTAATCAGTATTCGTACTGTAAAGGTAAGAAGATACAAAGAACTCTCTCGGTCTTCCATTTCTTTCACTTGCTAGTGTGTATACAGATACCTCCTTTATTTTTATTCCTGTGGAGTAGACACGTAGTGCAGTCTGTCAGAAATGGATCATTAACATGGAACATGTATACTTACACTTTTGGCTTTCTCCAAATACTTTTTGTATCGCTCTTCCATTTGCTTCATTTCTTCCTCCTTTTTCCGTAAAGCTTCTTGTAATTCTTCAATTTTGAGTGCTTTATATTAGCAGATGCAAACATAGGAAAATAACGTAATTATATTATGCTTATTGCTTGTTTTCAACAGACATTTAAGGCAGAGCTAGAATGTCTTTCAGTTAAGAAAAGCTAACATAAGGAATCTAAGGTTACCATAGTTTTAATTACTGAACAGCTTAGAAACACATTAAAAAGGTGTATTCCTATATAATCTCATGAAATGGCTGTTCTGTACACAAACGTTGCTTTTTAGAAAATTACGAAAAAATAAAGAGGAACAGAATCATCAATTTAATCACGGAATACACTGAGAAGATGATTTTACTAATGAATTACAGATTCCATAATATCTTGGTATATTATTCCATAATAGCTATTATGTGTAAGAGTAGTAATTCTATAGCAGGAAGGCTATAGAAGCAGGCAGGCTCTTCAGCTCATACTTAAATCTGCTAAACTGTAACACTGAACACAATTTATCAGACTTGTGACACGAATATACTCTTTTTAATTTTTAGCCCACATTTAAGTGGCAATGCAGACCAGTAGAAAAATTTCATTGCACAGCCTTTTCCTGTGTTGATATAAGAGTATACCAAGCCACTATTGCTTACGCTCCTTTTATACATCTTCTCAGATCTTAGGGAAAAAAAAGCCAACTGCTTCATTCTGGATCAAATAGCGTATAACACTGATGTCTCTCAGACAACAACAGATACCAGTCCATCTGTTTTGCAGCCTCCTTTTGAAATGTTCTTTCATGGCTTTCCTTCATTTTTCTCTCTAAGCACTCTGAAAACACTAGGCTGATAACAGGACCAAGTAAGATTTTCACTGATCAGTAGTACTCAATACTCAGTAGCAGATGTTCTCCTGACATTTTTCGAAACATGCCAAGATTCTCGTACAACGCCTAAGCATTCTGGCCACAGCCAGGACAGTTAAAAGAATCTGAAAAAAATTATTCACATGCATTTCTTGAGGATGGAAAGAAAGGAAGAGGGTACAACCATTTTTTTATTTTACCAAGACAAAATTCCAGACCTAAATTTTTAAAAAGCAACCTGCAATTTCAGCAGACTAACTACAGAAGGCTCAATATACCCTAATGCTTAGAAACCGGTGAGTCAGGAGACTGCTACTACTCTTGCACTGAAGCTTATCAAGTATGACAGGATTATTTATTAGCTACTCATGAAGATCCTGGACCTCATTTCCAAGTGTTCTAAAGTTTCCTAAGATGTGGAATTCATAACATAATCTGCAGTTTTATCTCAACACAAATGAAAATTCTTTTTAGATACTGAATGTATGTAATTAATATTGAACTGATATTTCTATCTTCCTCAATCTCTCTGTGCCAAAGTTATTTTATTCACAAGTTATTTTAGGCACCTCTTTCAATATTCCTAACAAAAAAAGTAGCACCAATGTGCTAAAAAACAACTGATGCTTTGTTCTGGATACCATCTGAACAATATGCCATATCTTACAATCTCTCTGACTTCTGTTCAAACATTTTCTCAAATCACAACACAGTTCGGAAAACACTCTGATGGGGTATATATATTGGGAGTAAAAATAATCTGGTAATGGCAGCAAGGATCTCCTAAATTAGTATCTTAAGAGACATGATGAACCATGACAGTGACTCAGTATTTCTACAGAATTGTCATTTCTTACTACGGTGTTCTCTACAACGTGATTACTTGCATTTCAAGTATTAGAGGCATCTTCTTCGTCAAAACACCTTCCAGAAAAATTAACAACATACATATCACTGTCATTTAAAATACACACTTTGTTTATTTCGTACCTCCTGTATTTTTAGTAATTACAGTCCTTGCACATTAAATATATTAAATAAAAGGAAAGAAATGCACTGCATAGGTAACTCACAACTATTATTGCATCTTGGTTCCAAATCCTCAATAATAGCTCGTTTCTTTTGTAGTTCATTGTTAGCTTCATGGAGCTTCTCACTGTACAAACCATAAAAAGCACATATTGTTTTCCCAATATTATTACTGCGCTTGAATGAACATTAAGTGATATAAAAAATCCTCCTCAGACAGTAATATATTTCTGAGAGCATGACTGATTTTTGCTGTTGGACACGAGGACAAATGACAATGCCACTGTGGAAATATTTGTTAGAAAAGCTGTTAAATAAGCTAAATAAATTATGGTATATATTATGGTATATAGAGAACTGTAACCTGAAACATCTCAGTAATTATAACTGTAAGTTCTAAATTAAGTTTCATTGCACAATGCCTGCCTAAAATGAATACTCATAATTGAGATTACATTGAAAAAAAATGGCTACGCACAACAGCAACAGAAACTATGTTTTTGCAAACGAGTCAAAAAGCAGTTCTTTGATTTTTACGCAAGTAAAAGAGGTGCTGAAATAGCAGAACAAAATTATAACACTTCCTAAAATGTTACCTTTCATGCCACAATGTATACTAAAGAGTAAACAATTTTATTTTCTTTACATTAACATGCTTTCCTCAGAACAAAATTGCTAAGTCCTCTGGAATAAAGACTTACACAATGTTAAGCAAAGTTTTCTAGCCACCACAAAATGACAGTTCCTTCGTCACTCTTACTGCTTACACAAAGGTTTTCCATGAGATGAAAATAGTATGAAATAGTATGAAAACAGCAGATTTGCAAAAAGTCCTGTGTTATCTAATTTTTCTTAGCTGTATATTTTCCACAGGCATGATTAATGACTGCCTTCCTTACCATATGGAAAACACATCATCTCTAATAGCAAACAAAATAGGCAAACAAAATACTTACAGATGTTCTTCAAGTTTCTTTTTCAGAAGAATTGACTAAAATAGAAAGTTAAATGACTTATTTTAATATATTGCAGAGCTTTAACATAATTTTAAAATTATGTAAAAACATGTAATTTTGACATTCTAACCAAAATCCAACTTTTTTTACTTCACTCAGGTTTAGATCACAACTGTAAAGCCATCACCTGTGGTAGCAATCCTTCTCTCCACAGCTGTGTGACCTCCCTGAAATTAGAGCACTTTAAAACTTTACAAATATTGCCCTAGGAAACAGCTCAGTAAAACCAAGATCCATAATGACAAAATTCTATGACAGTTGTTTTAATTTCTTCAATGTTTTTTTAATTAGACTTAATATATTAACCTAAAATTAGAAAGAGCAGCAAAATTTGCTAAAAGAGCTGTCCTATCAATACTGCAATGCAATCTGCAGGAAGACATGTAGGAAATTAGTTGAAGTAAATTCCTGTCCCCATAGAAACTAGAGGGAGTGTTTCTCACTGGAGTATAGTGGAAATTTTACCTTTTTCTTTTTTTCCTCATCTTTCTGAGAAAAAGATGACTCTCTACAGACACAGAGAAGTTACCATACAACTTACAGTGTTCCACTTTCTGGTTAGATCACATTTAAATAAGCTCTTTGAATATTCAAAGCAATTTTTTTTTTATTTTAAACTCACTTCATACACAGCAAGTATCTTTCGAAAAAAAATGAAACAAAACACCACCCTGATAAATGTCTACAAACTGAAAGTAGTGTTAAGTAAATAGAAAGCCATACTCACAATAGCCTTGAGCAGAAGCCCATGCCAAGAAACAGAGATGACATTAGTATAAAGCAAAACAGCAGCCAACAGAAGAAACTATTTAGAAAGTCATGAACAAAAAAAGTTAAAGCTATGCATTTTTTCACATGTGCACATTTTTCTCCTCTGTTCTCATCAGCAGTTTCATCCTGTAACATTTTCTAAAACATATCACTAAAACCAAAATTATAAAAATATTAAAGTAGTACAGTTGTAAATCATTGTGTCCAAACCAGAATTTTAAAAGAGAACAACTGCTATTTTGGAAAGCGATTTTAAGAGAAAAATCATACAAGTAGCAAAATGGGGGAAACTATGAAATTTACTGCCTTACAACCAAAATTATGGGATGCGTGTCTTTTTGTGGAATGATTCTGAATTGTGTTATTGCCACACTGATTGAACACAAGACAAATGCAGAATATTTAAATCAGAAACTGCCTTGGTTTGTGTTTATCCAGTACCAATCACGTTCAAAGTCTAGCAGGTGATTGATAGTCCAGAATGCCATCAAATTATAAGATAAAATCTTAAACAAAATTCTTCACTTTTTTTTCTTCAATGGTCTTTCAACAAAGATTTAGACACCTGGCCAACAGAGAGAACTACTGTGTGCACCCCAAAAACATTTTAGCTTTGTTGTAGTGTAAATACTTCAAAATACTGTCTTTGATCACATTCCTGGGTCATACTTTCTCATTATTTCAAAGCTGGATTTCCTTCTTGCATTGTAAGACAGGGAGGAAGCATATAAAAATCAAGCCAGCATGACTCTACTGACTTCAAAGTCAGAAATCTGCAGCGACAAAGGATCTGCATATTTTGACCATTTGGCTTTTCTCTTTTCCAGCTCTCTGAAGAACTGTAGCAGCACCAACTTTTCCATAATAAAAGTCTGTAGACATCTTTCTTGGTCACAAAGCATTTGAACTGGCATCATCACTTACACCTGATCATTGAGGGGATTATTGTTTGATTTGGACAAGAAAGGGGAAAGTTGGCAGCAGTGCTCATTTTCCTAAAGTAAGAAAAATGAAAATTGAACTTATATTTTCTTTTGCAATCGTTGTATTGTACTTGGTTTTAGCTCGGAACAGACACAACTACTTGTCAACATTGATTCCACCAGTATATAATCCTATGTATTATTTGCATAGTACCAGCATTGCTTTGGAAATAACTCCTCTCCCATGTAAGCAGATTATATGCTCTCCCAAAGAAGACACTAACAATCAACACGCAAATAAAAGAAGCAGAACTGAGTTTACCCAAGATAGGAGATTAGGAAAAAGAATAAAAGGTAAGATGTGCAATTTCAGCCACCCAAAAAGCCTATATATACTTGTAGCATCACAGGTAAATTCCAATAAATTACTCTGAAAATGGGCAAACATAACTTCTTTGTAAGGTTTAAGTCAGCCTCAAACCCACATATCCAAATCCTCTGCTCCTAACAAGTAATTACTGTAATATTATTGTTCTCTCATAGGAACACCAGTCTCATTAAAAAGAAAAAAAATCCCAATTAAAAAACCGTTTTATCTACTTTTGAGCTAGTTTTACATTTAATTTCATTCAAATGTTTATCTGTTCATAACAGAAGACTATTTCTGTAACAAAACTGTAAAAACTAGTAAATACGCACTCGCTATTTTGCCTTTTCCTCCTATAGCTATGAAGTTCCATTTACAAAACACCAGAAAAAACCCCACTCATTATGTTGTGGTTTTAGAAAACACGTATCATCCCCAGCATTTAATTTCTATCTTTCTTTTATATCAAAAAAACCCACAGAAATAGTCTTTTGCCGGAAATTTCTTCCATGCTTAAACAAGCCAAAGAAACAGGTCTGTCCCCTTTTTGAAGGCAAAGTTTGGTCTTTTTCTGCATGTTAAGGCCATAGGCAGATAGCCAGGCTCTGGCCTGAGGTTAAGGTAACTTGGCAGGATTAGGGTAACTATAGAGAAAATACCTGAGAAAATTGCTTGATGAGTCCGGTAACACTGTGAGAAGATAACAGTTATAAACAGCACCATGAGGGATTGTTAGATTTCAAAGACGCTAAGAATGATCATAGAATATTTTGGGTTGGAAGGGACCTTTAAAGGTCTCCTAGTCCAGTCCAACCTGCAGTGAGCAGAAGCATCTTTAACTAGATCATGTTGCTCAGAGCCCCATCCAACCTGACCTTGAATGTTTCCAGGGCCAGGACATCCACAGCCTCTCTGGGCAATCTGTTTGACTGCTTCACCAAATGAGTAAAGTGGCTGCAGTTCACAGGTAGCCAAACAGGTAACAGAGCCTTTTAGGGACCTTTTAGGGAGGTGCTAAGTCAGAAAGAATTAGTAACTGTGTTAGCAACAGCATGTAAGGTCAAGATTGCTTATGTAACAGCACGTATCGGATGTGGTAGGGATTTAGCAAGACTATGTCCAGTGGCACAGAAGTCATTAAATGCAGGTTGTTTATGCAGGAAGGGATTAGATCAGAGAAAGGGAGAACAAGGATGACAAAAGAGAATGGTAATAAGGCATGCGAATGATGTTGTCAAAGCTGTTCAGGGTATCTGCTGAGTAGCCCTATACATGGCCACTGCTTTCTGGAAGAAGATAAATTATTCTGCTATTCTGACTACACCAGGCATGGCCAATTTGTTTCCGTAGTCCGGTAAGGTAAGGAGGCCTTTCCGAAGATAAATTATTCTGCTATTCTGACTACACTAGGCATGGCCAATTTGTTTCCGTAGTCTGGTAAGGTAAGGAGGCCTTTCGCTGGCTAGCAAGGCACCAGACCGGATAGACTAATCATGCATCCAAACAAGATGCGTCAACATCTAACATCACTGATACCTTCCTAACACATGCCTTCATCTGCACTTCAGTACAAAATCAAAACTGCTTTGCCAAACGGATCTTGGCAAGCAGCACGTATCATTGCAATGATACTTGCATGGAGTAGGATAGTGCTCTTACTACTTTTTGGGCAAGCCTAAAAATTACTTCAACTCTGAAAACAAACAAAACAATACCCAAGCCCGCATCATACATTTCTGGACCGAATAAAACCAGGATTTTCAGTTTTCTAGGTTGAGCATACTTACAGTGTAAATACACAAAAATACATGTTTCAGTGTTTTGCTGCAGAAAAGAAGTGAAATAGGCTGAAAATGATGCATCAGTGAACTGTATGCCATGTCTTTCCTTAATCTTTTTCTCAAGCTTCTGAAGAATCACTCTTCTTGTAAGGATGTCTTAAGGATAACTGAGGTGGTCCCAGCACCTACCTGGACAGCTAGGTTTAACTATGAGGTTTGCTCTGCTTTGTACGGGAGATTGGATGTGTCCATACCTTCAGAGGTTCTTGCAGCCTCAATACTTCTCTGACTCTAACACTGTCTCTTTTGCTTCTTTAAGAGTAAATCGAATCCTGCATACTAAACTCTGCAGAACAGGCCATGGGATTCATGCCTATAAATTACCACTGGTCAGACCTACACACAAGCCAGGAATGCAGTAACTGCCTCAGGAACTTGCCAGCTCTGATTTGATAAGGGCTCAGCAGGCTGTACCATGGTGGTGTTTTGCTGTTACATCATCTCAGATGATGCCTTCATAGGCTGCAACCAGTCCTGTGAGTGCTGCAGATACATCCTAAACTACTGTCCAAACCCTCTACCTCAAAAAGGGATACAATTAACATTACAGTAAATAAAGCTAAATTCAATTAGACAGGGATCATCATCTACAATACTCGATATCTGAAAATAGTTTTTTTCATATTCTTGTTCCTGCTG